>NC_061116.1:35762539-36035908 GCF_002878395.1 Capsicum annuum
TAGTGAGTTTTAAAATACTAGATAGGTTCGCTCCATATATTCAAGATTTGGTAGAAAAAATTACTGGCACATAAATCTGCGAGAGGAAGCCATTTCAAGTATTTAACTTTTTAAAATATTAGTCATTTCCCACTTAGATCAGTAATTTATGTAATTAAAATTTTCACAAACCAAAATATCAAAATAATAATATGTATTTTCTCCCTAATTCATAATAATTACTGTTAAATTATGTCAATAGATATTTAGTGTAAATACTCAGTGGAAATAAATATTTACCTAGCAAATAATGTGTTATACAATATTTTTCAATGTCTGTGATCTTGTTGGTGACAATGTCAAGTCTCTTATAAACTTGTATTTTGTCAGAGTTGATGATTTCTGTTGAAAAATGGGTTGTGAGGTTAACAGGGAGATGAAATTTTCCCATCCTTGTAGCTCCAATTATAAACATTATCTTGTTCTTGTTCAACTTGATTATATTGTTGACGGATGTATTCATTGTTCTGTATATAAATAAAAATAAACCATTGATTAGATTAAAGTAGAAGACAATAACTTAAAATCTATCAATGCATGAAGAATTTAAAATGTGTGAATATTAAGTTAAAAAGTACAAAATTTGAAGTGGACATGTAATGGATATGTTGTTGTTTTTTATTTTTAAGAAGAAACCTTGCTTGATATAGGTTAAGCTATGTAAAATATATTTTGCTTGAATATGGTTAAGAAAGAAAGGATGTTGTGTTTATAAATTACAATATGATTATGGACTTGTTCATTGATATTCCTAATAAGGATAAATTGATATCTTTTAGGATAAGACTAATTTTTAATTCTAGTCATATTATGATTCTATCAGGTGGATATAATCAAATACAGTCAATGATAAATCAATTATGATTAAAAAAGGAAATAGAATAAATACATGATCAAAAAATATATATCACTAAAAGTTTATCTTAAACCTTATTAGATACTAATCAATGAAAATTGATATATTTAACTACTATTGTATATGAACCAGTAACTCCCTTCGTATGGAAGAAGTACTCTAATCATTCCGTTAAGTACGTAATATATAATACCAAAGAGAACTAAATGAAACTCGTCATGTAGATGGACTGTAATTATTATATTATATATAAGCATAACTAACCGAATGATTAATGATTTTGGATAAATCACTAATCCGTAAAAATAAATTCAGATAAGTGTTACTAATAATATATTTTGTATAAAAATAATTTTGACAATACGTTCTAAATTAATGTAAGGATATTCATCGAGAAATACCATGATTGTGTTAGCGTAGTAGCATATGGAAGTTGGTGATTTAAAATTTCTATTTTATTTCTAATAATATGCAATACATTTTAAAAAAATTAAAAAAAATTAAAATTGTATCTATATATATTTTATAGTGGTTTTTCTCTACTTGAATTCCTAAAAAGAAATAAAACTTATCACACCCCATGATCGGTAAGAAAATACATATCATATATGATAATAAGAGGAATAAATAAGCAGAACAAAACTTTAGGAGCAATAAAATTCAAAAAGTATGTCTTTTATTGAAACTCAAAGCAACAAACTTTGAATTTCCACAATGTGAAGTATGAGCACCAAAGACCACACATACACCTCTAAAAGAAAATTAAGAAAGAGTAGTATCAGTGCGCCACATGTATTTGTAGGTATCATCAACAACCTAAGACTAGTTCATGCAACGCCATATATAGTCAAAGAAATAAACAAAAAATATTATGCAACAAATTTACAGCATGAACATTTCATCGCCTACACTATGATTTCTCAATAATCTGAACATTCACTTAACTTTCTTATTTCGTTTAGACCTAGGTATTTTTTATTGACATATTGTTACACTTACAAATGAGTCTGATAACTACTATAAGCTCGGTAGGTCCCCATAACTATGTCCCCATAAGCCCTTGAAAGCACAAACAATGAAGGAATAATCCAACCGAACCCTTATAAGAAGGTGGATACAAACAAGGAAGAGACATCAATAATATTAAATAAAGTGTGCTCGGATGAGATAACAGACTTGGAATACTATCCTAACCATAAATGCCAGACTTGAACCAAAATTGAAGATTAGTACCACCACAAAAAAAGTGTCACGTATAGGTGACAACGGCCTAACTTGAACCAAAACTACTACATAAGTTTAAAGTAACAATAATTTGAAACAATAGCTCTCTTTCATATCAAGTAAAAGTAAAATCCCCTTAAGAATGGTCAAATCTTAAAGCAAAGTGGGTTACCATCACCAGGTCCATAAGCAAAGTCCATAACGGTTAAATATTATTCTCACACAAGTTACAAGGCTAGCCGAAGTTTGATAACCTATCCAAATCATTCTATATTTCATGATTTAACCTAAGGTAACAAATGAGTACCTCCCAAGTATAAAGGGTCTAATTCAGGTATCTAAACTAAAAAAGAATCTAAACCTAAGGTAACAAATGAATGCCTCCCAACTAAATAGACACTGATTAATAAACTTAACTGAGCTGAGTTTAATTGAGTTCTGTAACTGACTGAGTACTACTGATCGTGACACTACCAAGACTATTCTGTAACTACTGTAGCTCTAGGTAAACAACTAGATTTTCGGGTATTGAATACCTCCAGGACGCGATGGCAAGAAAAGTAAAGCATGGTATGATCTTGAAAGCTCAACAATACTTTCTTATTAACAATGCATTAATTTAGTCATTTTGTCAAACACTTAAGGTACATGAGTTTGTACATGAATGGGACCATATGATGACATGTCATGATTTTACTATTCAATTCATTGGCCTTTTATCAAACACTTGAGGAGCATGGTTATTTCACATAATAATAGTCAACTCATGAACATCATAGATACAATATTCAATGCTAAATTAAAGGGTTTAACATTCAAATCATATAATTCATCATACATACAATTTTAACTTCATGAAACTTATAATTAATCATGGATTGAACCCAAATAATATCATGAACATGAATACAATCCAATTAAAGAAAGTAAATCATGAATCAATAATCTTGTAGTTTTAAAAAGCGGTTCTTGGACTCTATGGATAAAAGGAACCCATAGATGAACACCTAACACAACTGAGAAGATGATTTATTAAAGTTTCTTCATGAAATTCTTGAGGATTATTCTTGATTCTTGAAGCTAGGGTTTCGTTAACTTGAAAGAGAATGATTTATTCTTGAGGAAAAGTGAGTAAATAATGACTAATTAGGTTATTTAGGAGTTTATTACATTTTTAAGACTGATTTGGTTTATGAAAAAAATTGTAATTTACCCTTGAAAAGAAATTAAATTTTGTCACTGAAAATTCTAAGTTTGGCCTTCACCGCAATGTTGTGGCATTACGGTGAGCCACTGGAACCCAACTGAAACTGTAGAAAAATGGAAAAGTGTGAAATTGACCCTTGTCGTGACACGTCACCATTGCGGAGTCTCACCAAATTTTGATAATTAGGAAAATAACCCTTGACGCGACGCGGTGGGATAGTGGTCCCTCACTGGAAAAAATGACAATTGTGAATTGGAATACTGGGGAGATGTATCATTATCGCAGAGCTTCACTGGAAACTGATGAATGCTATTTGACCTGGCTCCATGACATGGTCTTGCACCAACTGGCACACGACTTTACAAAAGCTGCTTTAACTTTTCACCCGGGTATAGGATTTGGGTGAATTTCATATCGTTAGAAAGCTGACTGAATTTCCTACGAAATGGCAAGTATTAAACTTAAAAATTTTGAGTATTTTAAAAAATTTATGTAGAGATTCTTGTATACTGAGAGTTAAACTGAGCTAGGAAAATATGGGGTATTACAATATCTCCCTCTTGGAAACATTTATCCTCGAATGAGACTGATTAAACTAAGAAATACTGATATAATAAGCTTACAAACTAAACATGCACAACTGAAGCATGATTGCATGACTGAAACTGATGATAAACTAGTTTTCATACTTAATATGCATACTGAAGCATGAGTACATGGCTGAACTCATTTATGAATGCATGAGTGTCATAAAGATGATATGCATAGTACTGATACTAACTTTGTAACTGTAACTGCACATAGAACTGAGTGAATCTAAGAAAGGCTATTACCAAAAACTAGGTCTCAGTTTGTAAAGAAGATGTAAGGATACTTAGTCCATATATCTACTTCTGCTTCCCAAGTGGCTCCCTCAACGGACTGATTCTGCAAGAGAATTTTGACCAAGGAAACTTCTTTGTTTCTCTATTTGCGAATCTGACGATCAAGGATTTGGACTGAAACCTCTTCGAAAGAGAGATTGTTCTGAATATCTATACCCTCTAAGGGAACTATGACTGTAGTGTCACCAATATATTTGTTTAGCAAGGAGACATGGAATAGTGAGTGTTCCGAAGATAGATCTGAAGGCAACTTAAGCTCATAAGCTACCTTTCTTAAATGGATGAGAATTTTATAAGGAATGACATAATGGGGACTGAGCTTCCCATTCTTACCGAGCCTCTTTACTCCCTTCTTGGGAGAGATTTTAAGGTACACAAAATCATCGACCGCAAATTTGAGATCTTTCCCCTCACATTTATATATGATTTTTGTTGGCTCTGGGCTGCCCTAGGCCCTTCTCTGATCAACTGAACCTACTACTATAACCTCACCTACCTCGAACCAACCAATTGGAGATCTACATCTCCTACCATAGAGAGCCTCAAATGGAGCCATCTAAATACTAGAATGGTAGTTGTTATTATATATGAAATCAATGAAAGGCAAGTGGTCATTCCAACTACCTTAGAAATCCACAATGCAAGCCCTTTACATATCTTTCAGAGTCTGAATGGTTTTTTCGGCTTAGCCATCTATCTGAGGGTGAAAAGCTATACAAGGGTAAACATAGGTACCAAGACCCGTTTGGAATTCTTTCCAAAAAAGAGAGGTAAACTGGGTACCTCTATCTGAGATAATGGATGCTAAGACTCCGTGTAACATGACCAACTCTCTGATATAGAGTTTGGCATAGTCTTAGATATATAAGTAGTATGGACTGGTAGGAAATAAGTAGATTTGGTCATCCTGCATATAATAACCTAAATTAAATCATGCTGAGGACAAGTACGAGGCAAACCACTCACAAAGTCCATGTTCACTTCTTCCTATTTCTATGTGGGAATACTGATCTCCTATATGGACCCACTAGGATTCTAGTGCTCAATCTTAGCCTGCTGACACGTAGATCACTTAGCTACAAACTCTGTGATATCAATCTTTATCCCACTATACCAATAGATCTCCCATAAATCGCGGTACATCTTAGTGGCCCATGGATGAATAGAGTAACACACACCATGCTTTTCTACAAGAATTCATTGCCTCAAGTCATCTACACCTATTACACATAGCTGACCCTGGCAACACAATACACTATCTCTCCCTTTAGACAAAACCTCTACTTTTTGATCTCTGAGTGACTCTTTCAACTTAACTAGCTTGGGATCTCTGTCCTGCTTCTCCTTTACTTTGGAAACCATACATAATTTTGATTTATTCTGCACCCATACACTGCCATTTGTTTAATCTACTAAGTGGACACCTAGTCGGGCAAGCTAATGAACTTCCTAGACTAACTTCTTCTAACTATTTTCAACATGAGCAACACTACCCATAGACAATCTACCGAGAGCATCTGACACTACATTCTCTTTGATCGGATGATACCAAACACTCATATTGTAACAACCCGATTCACTGAACCAGAATGCTACATAGTGCTCATAACCCCGAGGGACTACAAGCTAACCCATGACTGATATCTGTACCTATATAGTGAAAATCATGATATAAAAATGCGAAATACATAGAAATGTAAGGACATAAAGTTCAACTGAATATAATCATATGGGTCAAATTACCCAAAACAACTCAATCTGAATGTAAATCTGAACACAAATCTGAAAGCCTCTAAACTATCTAAATAAGGAGTTGAAGGAACATGTCTTCAACTAACTCTGTAAAACTGAACTAAAGAAATAAATGAATCAAATCATATTTTCCTCGAATCAATGAGGACTCATTATGTCTCTGCGATTGGAATGCTACCGCTATTGCTGGGCTGGAGCTCGTGTCTCGGAACCTATGGTGTAATATAAAAATAAAGCACCATAGAGTAAATGTGTCAGTAAAACTAGAGTACTGAGTATATGAGGAAGGTAGGCTGAACATAAAGGGTTTCATGCATGAACAACACTGACTGACTAGTATGAATGTGGGAGTGTAAATATATATATATAGAAAATGGGACCGTGAATATGTGATAGCATGACCTGTAAGCTAATACATGGTTTACTGATAACTGTCATGACTGATACTGAACCTGATAACATGGATAACTGTATCTGACAGTCCTGTATATACTGAAATCTGAAGAACGCCCTGAGTTCTGTTACTGAGACTGATACTGAAACTGTGGGAAGTAGTATTTAACTGACATGCCCCATGTATGCCGTTATGGCTAAGCTGGGGTCCAATTTCTACCCCAACTGGAGGGGTGTCAATATCGTGCCATGGGTAAGGTAGCCTGTGAGTGACCGTTATCTGAAGGGTACTCAATGAGAATGGTGGGAACCCTAACTGATGGTTTAAGCCACCTTATCAACCCTAATCTGACAATTTAAGATGTCTCAACCTATACTGGCTACGTAGTTCTAGAACATAAGGATGATTACTAGGAATCACACCCTAAACTGGTGGGTGATTTCCCATCCTTGGGTTCACTAAGTGATAACCTCTACTCCCATCTGGAGGGACTGGACATGAATAACTGACTGTACAAAACTTAAAATTATTGAATTCCATTGACTGGCGGAATGTTACTGATATCTGATAACTGACTAAGATCATGAGGTTTTCTTGAGTCACATGACTGACTGAAGTCTATGAAATTATAGCTTGAGTTTGGATATCATGAAACATGACATGGATCTAGGCACACAGCTAGAGTTTTCAGGTACAAGTACCCCCAGAACTCGATGGAAGGAAACTGACACCCATGACTGACTTGATCATAAGAGTAGAGTCCATAATTTATAATATCATAAGTAGGGATCTCATACTAAGCATGGTTATCAACAATGTATTGCATGGAAAGGATTTCATATCACATGTAAGTACTTGCACAATCTTAATATCATGTTCATTCCATAATCATATTGGCAACACATACCAATTGCATGGAAGTTCATGTGAATTGCATGGTTATCATACATCTTGTTCATAAGTAGGATTTGCAAGTAAACATAGCATAATCTCATAAGAATAGTTCATGAGTATTCCAACAACATTTACAAGGCACATTATCAACATAGAAGTCATTGGAACGTAAGGGCATATCATGAATCCTTCACTTAGTCACAATTTAGCTATATTGCATGATTTATAGTTTCTTAGGCATTTTATCAAACACGTTACATGCACATCTTAAGCATAGGTGAAATCATCAAATTATTCATCATGAACAACCAAATTTACATGTTTCCAACTCATATGATATCATGAAATTCAAAAAAACAGAAAAAGATTCCATCTTGGGAATCACCCAATATCAACAACATGATCATCAACACCCAACAATATAGAAATCATACTTTATAATGAAAAAGAGGATTTTTGAGCTTTGTGGATGAAAGGGATCCACAAATCAACTCACGCATACCTTAGAAGGAAGATTCTTGATGATTGACAGAGGAGTTTCCTTGAAATTTGATCTTCAAGCTTAGTTACGCAACCCGAGTTGTTTTTCTCTTTTAGTGCTCTTGGATGATGAGCCTTGAGATGATAATAGGGTTTTAATATGTTTAGAAGATATATATTTCGTAGGGTTAAGTTTAGGGACGTGTAAGGACTGTTAAAAGACTTAATTACCATTAAAATAACTCAAAACGAAGGGTTTTTGGAACCTAGAACTGACTTAGGCGTCGCCCAAGTGATTGCCTAAGATAGGTTGGGCGGTTCCTAACCAATCACCTATGCTTGGAATGGGCGGTGCCTAACCAATCGTCTATGCTTAGTGTCTCTCACGAAAATGGGCATAACTTCTTGCTTGGGTATTGGATTAAGGCGAAATTGGTATCGTTGAAAAGATAATTCAATTCTCTATAATTTAGTGGGTATAAATCAGCCAAAATACCACATTAACATCGAGTTATACTCATTCAAAGATTACCCTTGTAAAATCGAACACTAAAACTTGATGGATTCAAAAATTCTTAGCTTGTATTACCTTAAGTGACTCATATGAACATTCTTAATGCATCATAAGCAATCCTATCACTAGGATATTCATTGTAAGTCATGTACTTAAGTATGAATCACAGGCTAGGAGATTTCATACGTAGGAATACTTATTCACTTCCTAGCTTAGAAACATGCGGGGTATTACACATATCATAATCTCTCAAAAACTCTAACCAACTTCTCAGATGAAAATTCAAATCTTTTTGAGAGAACACATACTGCAAGCTTTTGTGATCTGTGAAAACATCAATATGCACCCCATACAAATAGTGCCTCCAAATCTTTAAGGATAACACAACAACTGCTAACTCAAGATCATAGGTGGGGTAATTCTTCTCATGGGGCTTAAGTTGTCTAGAGGTATAAGCTATGACCTTACCTCTCTGCATGAGGACATAACCCAAAACCTACCCTGGATGCATCACAGCAGACCACAAACCTATTTGAACCATCCTATAATGTCAAAACTGGGGCTAAAATGAGTTGAGTCTTCAACTCCTTAAAACTCATCTTACAAGAATCAGACCACTGAAACTGGTCTTTTTTCTGAGTCTATCTGGATATAGGGGATGCAATAGATGAAAACCCTTTAAAAAACCGATGGTAATAGCTAGATAAACCTAAGAAACTCCTAATGTCTGATGGAGAGATGGGTCTGGGCCATTTCTCACTGCTTTGGTATTTTGAGGATCAACTCTAATGCCATCACTGGAAATAATATAATTAAGATATTCTATTGACCTTAGACAAAATCCATACTTACTAAATTTGGCATATAACTTATGGGCTTTAAGAGTCTAAAGTATTATTCTGAGGTGATCTGCATGATCATTCTCACTACGAAAATAGACAAGAATGTCATCGATGAAGACTATAACGAACATGTCCATGTACTGCTTTAACATGCGATCCATTAATTCCATAAAGGCTGTTGGGGTATTAGTGAGACCAAAGGACATGACTAGAAACTTGAAGTGGCCATACCGGGTTTAAAAAGTTGTTTTTGAAATGTCATATTCTCTAATTTTGAGCTGATGATAGCATTATCTGATTTCTATCATAAAAAAGTAAATGGCACCCTAAAGTTGGTTATAAAAGTCAACGGTTCTAGGAAGTGGGTATTTTTTCTTGACTATGACTTTGTTCAACTAATGGTAGTCTATACACATTCTGACAGAACTGTATTTCTTACGCATGAATAAGACTGGCACACCCTATGGGGAAACACTGGGTCTGATGAATCCGTTATCTAGGAGATATTTTAGTTGTTTTTTTAGCCTTTTGAGTTAAGCTGGTGCCATTCTATAAGGCAGAATAAATATGGAATGTGTGTCTGGGAGAAGGTCTATTCGAAAGTTAATTTCCATTATGGGAGGAACTCTAGGAAGATCTTTAGGGAACACATCTAAGAATTCATTTACTACTGGAACTGACTCAAGACTAGGAGTCTCTGAACTATAGTCTTTGACTCGTACAAGATGATAGACACATCCTTTAGATTTTATTTTCTTACTCTAATGTATGAAATCAACTGACCCTTAAGCACTATAGTATTACCCATATACTAAAGGATTGGTTCATTTGAAAACTAAAAATAATCAAATTTTTTTCTTCAATCAACTGAGGTATAACATGAAAGGAGCTAATCTATTGCGAAAACATCATCGAAATCCATTATCTCTAACTGTACTAAGTCTGTTGAAGTGACTTTCTTACATATCATAATCGAACAGACTGTACTAAGTCTGTTGAAGTGACTTTCTTAGATACCATAACCAGAAAGTTCCTGTATACCCATCGGGCTATGATAGAATGACCCAGTGGGTAGAGACTGAGAATGGTTTTATTAAGATTTTTAGTCTGACTTTAAATTCGACCACTAATTAAGGAGTTACAAAAAACAGAGCTCCTGGATCTAATAAGGCATAAATATGTAAATGGAAGATCTGTAACATGCCAGTGACCATATCAGGAGAACTTTCCTAATCCTGTCTGGACTGAAGTGCATAAAGCCTGTTTAGGCGTTGCCTACTGGTGGCACTAGAAGTGGCACCCTGCAGATTTGGGCAATCGAACTGAGCTCAAGGACGATTGTACTGACCATGTGAACCTTACTAAGGGCAATCTCTAATTCTATGTCCTATCTTGCCATACCTAAAACACACATCACTACCATCTCTACAGATACCTTGATGGTTTTTACCATATTTCTAGCAAAGAGGTTTTGTTCTAGCACTACTGACACACTGAGACTTAGAGCCTGGTGTCCTATCTTTGTTACTATTTTTGAACTTAGGTTTGGTGTACTGGCTGAGGACGAAGCTGGAACTGAAGTCTTTGGGCTAAAGTGGGAACGGTTACCACCCTCTGGCTCTCTTACTTTCCCTCTCTCTCTCCCCTTATTCTTAGCCTTTTCTATCTACTGAGCAAGTACCATTAGCCTAGATATGTCCATCTCCTTAATTAACATCACAGTTTTGTACTCTTTGACCACACTATCTGACACCGTAGACATGAAGTTACTCATCCTAGACCTATTGTCTGCTACTACAAGGGAAGCATACTTGGCTAACTGAGTAGACTTGAGGGAATATTCTTTCAAACTCATGCTGCCTTACCTGAGATTAATAAACTCTAAAACCTTGGATTTCCTCAACTCTAGGGGAAATAATCTATCTAGAAAAGCAGTAGCAAACTATTCCCATTCTATGGGCTCTGCATCTATGCCCCTATCTACCTTTCACTTCTTAAACCACGTATGAGATACATCTTGTACCTGATTAGAAGCTAACTCAACACTCTCACTGGAAGTCACTCCCATAATATTTGTGACTTTCTACACTTGATCAAAGAAATCATGTGGATCCTCTTCAAACTTATATCCTGAAAATAAAGGATGATTCATTCGGGTGAAGTCCCAAATCCTAGCATCAGTAGTATTGGCCACCGGGGGGTCGAACAATGAATGTTCATTCATTCTGAGCAGCTACAGAATAGGCTAGAGTGGTGAATGCAGCTCTAAATTTTGCATAGGAGACATGCTCATCTAGGGGATCTGCTTTAATGGGTTGAGGTGTTGGCTAGTTTCCAATTCTTCTTCTGTTGGTTTTTTTGCGAGGATTATTCTATCAATGGAAGGAAGAAATGAATTAGACTAAGAATTTAACTTGATCTCATGCTCACTCGTATGACATAAATACTTAAAAAAGGTAAACTTTTCCTAAAAATGCCTCAAAGCCTCTCATCCATAAGTGTGGTGCACTACACACCCATGCACAAGACTCTAATTGATGCCTCTTTTAGACTTCCTAGGAATCTGTTGAGCCTTAGTCTTTGATACCAAGTTTGTAACGCCCTAAGTCTGTACCCCAGACGCCACACAGTGGTCAGGACCCCAAAGGACCACAAGCTAACCCGTGACTGGAACCTGCTATGAGCACTAAATAATATACTATAATAATGCAGAAAATAGGCTGAAATTCCATAATGTTCAAAATATAAATATTGATACATATAGTGCTGAAATAACATCTGAAAATTGAATATTATTTGAACTAGTCTAGTCTAAAATGCCTCCAAATGAACTGTCTGAATGTTGAGTTGATGGGACAAACCCCCAACTAACTCCAACTAGCAAAGTACTGAAGCTACTCTAATATGGAAATCAAAAAATATCCTCAATAGATGAGGACTCACTACCAAATCTACTACTGATGACTGAATCTAGCTAAGCGTGGTCAAGAACTTAAGCGTCCGAACCTATGATATAAGACATCATAGTGCAAAGAAAAGAGTATGCGATTAGAACGTGGAATATACCAGTGTTCTAGATGAGGTAAGGCTGAATGCAAGGGTTCATATGCATGAAGAGTAACTGACTGAATAGTATGAAGAAACTGAATAAGAGTACATGGATAACTGAATCTACAGTAAAATACTGAGTATGTAATACTATGTATATACATGTATAGTGTATCTAAGCTTTTACTAAAGTTGAGTACTGAATTTTGATACTGAGCAACTGATATCTATGATTACTGATAACTGAATTACTTACAATGAGTGATTGTTTTTCATAGTCCTGATTCTGTAGAACTGAATAGAGTTTTATATTGAGGCTGAAACTGAAAATATGAGAGGTAATCATCTAACCAATATACCCCTCTCTAAATGAATTGGGGTCCAACTTATAACCCTAATCAGAAGGGTGTCAGTAATGTTCCACAGATAAAGACAAGCTAAAGAGTTACCCTTACCTTAATAAGAATGGTGCTACCCTTAACAGGTAGGTAAAACACCTTATCAACCCTCAACTGGCAGGTTTATATCTTGAGTTACACTCGCTATGTAGTTCTGGAATACAAGGACGTTTCTAAGGGTCACACCCTCTACTAGCAAGTGATCCCCCATCCTTGGGTTCACTCAGTGTTGAATCCTCCTCGCAACTAAATAGATACTGATTATTAAACTAAACTGGACTGAGCTGAGTTTATCTGAGTTCTATAACTGACTGAGTACTATTGATCGTGACACAACTGAGACTATTCTGTAACAATTACATCTCTAGGTAAATAGCTAGATTTTTAGGTATTGAATACCCCCAGGACTCGATGGCATGGAAAGTAAAGCATGACATGATGATGAAAGTACAACAATACTTGGTTGTTAACAATGCATTCATTTAGTCATTTTGTCAAACACTTGAGGTACATGAGTTTGTACATAAATGGGACAACATAATGACATATCATGATTTCGCTATTCAATTCCCATAGACCTTTTATCAAACACTTGGGGAGCATGGTTATCTATAATATATTAAAAGTGTGAAGGGTCTTATAAATATTGTTTGAACTTTTCGCCTTTCATTAAAAGTCTTTGCTTTAGAAAAAAATCATCTTTTCACTATTTTTTCCTAATATTCAAGAGTTGAAAATTAATTAATTATATTTATGATAAAATATTTCCTTATTATAAGTCATCATAAGTTCACTATTTTTTCCTAATTTAAGAGTTGAAAAGTAATTAAATATATTTATGGTTAAACCTTTTCCGAAGTCATCAACATTAAGACAATTAATACTTTTTCCATTAGTTTAAGAATTCTAAATCAACTAAATTTGATTTTAAAAAAATTTAAAAAATCTAGAAATTAATCAATGATTTTGTAAAGATTTGACTTTAAAAATAAGAGAAGACTATATATATACACACTGTTAGCGTGTGACAACAAGGGAACGGCGTACTATATGACAAATACAAAAATGATGATTCATAAACCATTTGGAACTTCTGGTGGTAAAATATATATGTGCATATATTTATGTTTGCATTATTATATTAAAGTGTGAAAGATTTTTGAAAGACATAATACATAAACATGCCCTTCAACTTGACGTCTAATCACATCTATGGCCTCCAACTTTGGATGTGCACAAGTAGGTACTTAAATTTGTATAAAGTTGAACAAATAGACACACACATCATATGTGGCATAATACACATAGGAAACCATGCATGACAAGAATTGGCCATGTAGGATATATGCCATATCGGACATATGTGCCTACTTGTTCAACTTTATACAAGTTTTAGTGTCTACTTGTGCACTCATAAAGTTGGGGGTCATAGATGTGATCTGAGGTCAAGTTAAAATTACATGTTTATGTATTGTGCCTTTATGAAAAGTGATTTGAATTGTTACACTTTATTAAAAATCTCTACAATATACAAAATTATTTAATTTTAAATAATCAAGCATTACACGTGCGTTTAAACTAGTGTCACATAATAATAGTCAACACATAAACATCATGGATACAATACTCAATGGTAAATTTAAGGGTTTAAAATTCAAATAATATAATTCATCATACATACAATTTTAACTTTATGAAACTTATAATTAATCATGGATTGAACCTAAATAATATCATGAACATGAATACAATCCAATTAAAGCATGTATATCATGAATCAATAAACTTGTAGTTTTAAAAAAGGGATTCTTGGAATCTATGGGTGAAAAGAACCCATAGAGTAATAGCTAACATACTTGAGAAGATGTGTTCTTGAAGTACCTTGGTGAAATTCTTGAGGATTATTCTTGATTCTTGAAGCTAGAATTTTGTTAACTTGGAAGACAATGATTTATTCTTGAGAGAAAGTGAGTTATTAATGACTAATTAGGTTATTTAGGGGGTGATTACATGTTGAAGACTGATTTGGGTTATGGGAAAAATACTAATTTACCCCTGGAAAGAAATTAAATTTTGTCACTAAAAATCCTAACTTTGGACTTCACCGCAATATGGTGGCATCGCGGTGAGCCACTAGAACTCGTCTGACACTCTATAAAAATGGACAAGTGTTAAATTTACCCTTGGCGCGATGTGGCACCATCACAGAGTCTCACTGGATATTGATAATAGGGAAAATGGCCCTTGGCGTGATTCAGTGAGATTGCGGTCCCTCACTAGAGAATGAAAATTCTGAACTGGAAAATTGGTGCAACACACCATTGTCATAGAGCTTCACTGGAAACTGATGAATTCCATTTGAATTGGCTCTCCAATGCAGTCCTGCACTAGGTGGCATACTATTTTACAAAAATTGTTATAAATCTTAACCTGGGTATCGGATTTGGGAAAATTTTATATCATTGGAAAGATAAATGAATTTCTTACAAAATGAAAGGTCTTAAATTTAACAATTCAAAGAATTTTGAAAAATTTATATAGAGATACTTGTATACTTGAGTTAAACTAAGCTAGGAAAATACGAGGTATTATAGGTACTAAGGTGCCAATCTAACCCAATATGAGGGAATATGGGTAGAAATCTACCCAAAACCTCCTTAAAAGGCTACATAAACTAAAAATTGCTAAAATTGTCAACTAACTATTCAATACCCTTGGGTCAACATGGCGAGATTGCCTCGGCGGACATGTCGTCGCATAGGTGATGGACTTTCCAAGGCAGCCTCAAGGTGACCCAAGGAACACTAACGCGACATCATCTAGGTGTCCAAGGCATTATAAATTTGATGGAACTGGAAAACTTCGCTAAGTGTCAAGTTTCTAATCTTCCCTTCGGGATTCGATCGGAACCATGAGAACGTAAACGAACTATGCTACCATACTAGATTTCACATTTGGACTCAATGGCACATTAAAATTTATATTTAGGTTATTTCAATCAAAATTGGGCCCTACACCCAAAGGACCATTTAAACCAAAATCCTACCAATAGCTCAAAATGAGTTTAGAAGCCTCGGGACCCTAAGAGAGGTTTGATGTGTGAGCAGATGCTAACACATTTGAGGCTTTTAACTGAGAATAATTGCAAAGTATTAAGCAACTTTTATTGGTTTTGATTGTTTTCTCTTTGATATGCAGAAAAGTCAAGAAACAAAGAAAACCTAAGACAATAAGAACAAAAGAGGTGAATTTGGAACAAGTGGCCAATAAAAAGTATAGTTGATGACTTGTTTGGTAAGTCGTCAACTTTGTGATAAGTTATAAGAATCATCATTAGCTGTAGATAGTGTGAGGTAGTGGGAGTAGAAATGTGATGAAATTCCCTGATAAGCCATCATGTGTCTGATAACCCATCAAGAATGCCACCATCCGAAGGAAGAAATCATGAAAGTGGAAGAGGACCTAACGACAATTCTGATAGGTCGTCAGACTCCTCATATGCCATCACAGTTTCATCATTAGCCTAAGGCTTAGATCATCAAACTTGGAGAAGAAGCTGACGACATTTCTAATAAGTCGTCAAACTCCTGATAAGGCATCACACTTCGTTGTCATCTGTGTGAAAAAAGATCTTTAATCTGTGATTTGTTTCCATAATTAGGCTGAACTCTTTAAGGCATAATTTAGGGTTTTTCTGAGCATCTGGAACTTCACGTTTTTATCAAGTTTTCTCGGTAGTTTTGTGGATTTAACAATAGAATTATTTTTTGAGAGATTGTTACCATTGTTTTGGGATTTTCTACTGTGATCAAATCTAAGAAATACTTGTTGCTATTCATCTTGCTGTAAGTTCATCTATCAAATTATGAATTCAACTTGTTGTCTTGCTTATTATATTATGAGTAGCTAAATTCCCTTAACCCTAGTTATGGGATCTATGGCTTTGGGTTTGTAATATAACTAAGTGTTCAAGATTCTAACGGTGGTAGAAAATTCTTGTTAATTCCATTATTTTATATTCTAACTATTGGTTGCAAACAATAGGCCTTGCTTACTAGTAATTTACATGAGATAAAAAATCAACCCTAGTAAGAAGCGAATTATCAACAGGGACTTGGAAGCATCAAACTTCCATTTAATAATTAATATTGTAACATGATTAATTAACTTGAGATAACATCTTGTTATGAAATATAAATTTCCTATGTTTGGAATAATTAGGTGGTTAAATGTCTAAATAGGTTGAGAAACATTTAGATATACCTTCAACAATGATCGTCTATTGTTCCTACCTACCATAAGAATATTGTACCATTACTAGCATCTGTCAAATCCCAACACCCATAGTGAACATAACTCTGGTTTCCCTTATCATATTGATTTCAAACACTGAATTGAGAAGTAATTATTTTTTACCTTTCCAAAAACCCCCATTCATAGGAAACTACTAATTATCAGTTGATTAACCCACAGATAACTCAAATTCATACCATATTCCCTGTGGGATTCAACCCCAACCTAGTTGGGTTATATATTGCCATCGTTCGCTTACATTCTTGCAAGAGAGGTGTAGTTTGAGCATTATTAAAAATTGCACCATTGTCGGGGAATACAGTTGTAAATTGAAGTTTGTGTGCGCTAATTGAATTTTAGTCAAGTTTCCTTGTTTTATGTTTATTTGTTGTTGTTGTTTTATGTAGGACTTTTGTGGTGTATGCTAAGAACCAGAAGTTTCAGAGAATCATTATTACCATTTAATTTGAAACCACAGGTGATAGGTTAGCAGCCTTAGCTAGAGCTCAGGTGAATATACAGAATGACGGTCAGAGAGTACGATATCCAAATCCTAAGGATGAAGACTTGGGAGAAGAGGAGTTGCTAAACCCTGGTAACCCAAGGCATGTAAAGAAAATTGTTGCACTAGTACAGCGTAATGCTGACAGGAACCATTCATTCTGAGGAAGGCAAGATCACTAGCCGGTCCAATATGACCTCTATGATGAGGAAGATAGAATGGATGGAGCAGGTTCAACGGGTTTAATTATTCCTCCACCGTTAGCACCTGGGGCTAAATTTATCATAACGAGTACTATGATTCAACTCCTTCATCTGAAGGGGTTGTTTGTTGGCCTTCCTGGTGATAATTCAAACTTGCATATGGTGAACTTTGTCAACATTTGTAAATCTTTTGATAACCTAGGAGTGGGTCAGAATGCTATCCATTTGAGATTGGGGAGGTAACATTATAGTGACAATGTTTCCATTGTCTCTATATGGGGAGGTAACATTATGGCTTAATGAGCTAACACCCGATTCTATAACAGGCAGTTGAAAGGAGATTTCCTAGAAAGGTTCTTTCCACCTTCTAGAAGGGTACAGTTGAGGGATGAGATCAATAACTTTAGACAACTCCCAACTGAAGCCTTGCATAAAACCTGGGAGAGATTAAAAAAAAAGCTGATATAGTGTCCAAACCACAATATGACGGACATATGCTTGATGAAGACTTTATATAAGGCTCTTAACTGTGTGACAAAACCAATTATAGATAATGCCGCTAGCGATTCATATTTTGATCTTACATTCCCAGAGGCTTCAGAAATGATAGAGAGAATGACCAAACAGAGTTGGGCATGGCATACCAGAGACTCTGTGGTAGCAAGCCCCATAATTTCTGTTGGTATGTCTACAGAACAATGAAGAAGAGACGAGGAGCGTGATCAATACATGGCTCACCTAATAAAAAAGATGGACTTGCTAACCAACCATTTACTATTAGGTAAAACTGTGAAAGTAAAGGCTGTGGGATTGCTGGGCAAAGTGGAGTCCAACTCAGAAAAAGAGGTGAACTATGTAAATCATCAGGGGCGTTTCCAAGGGAATATCCATGGAAATGAAGGTCGGACTTATTATGACAAGGCTGTATATAAGAATAAGTCGCAAGGAAATTAAAGGAGCAATAATGGTAAGAGCGGGTTATACGTCCCTTCTTGAAATCATGAGGCGTCTACAACAAGTTTTGAAAATAAGTCCATAGAGGACATGATGGCTAAATTGTTAAAGAGAGCGGAGGATACCAACTTAGGGGTGACTACCATAAAGACCGATCTATCCTCTATGAGTCAGTTGGTAAACTCGTACTGTACTTCGATCAAATAGTTGGATCAGCAAATGAGCTAACCCCGATTTGCTTAACCAGAATGCTACATAGTGCTCATGACTTCGAGGGACCACAAGCTAACCCATGACTGATATCTGTACCTGTATACTACAAATCATCATATAATAATGCAGAATACATAGAATTGTAAGGCCATAAGGTTCAACTAAATACAATCATGTCGGTGAAAAAATACCCAAAACAATTCAATCTGAATGTAAATCTGATCATAAATCTGAAAGCCTCTAAACTATCTGAATAAGGAGTTGAAAGAACATGTCTCCAACTAACTCCATAAAACTGAACTGAAGAAATAAATAAATGAATCAAATCATAATGTGCTTAAATTAATGAGGATTCATTGTGTCTCTGCGACTGGAATGATACCGCTACTGCTGGGCTGGAGCTCGTGTCTCGGAACCTATGGTGAAACATGAAAAGAAAGCACCATAGCGCAAATGCGTCAGTACAACTGGAGTACTCAGTATACGAGGAAGGTAGGCTGAACATAAAGGGTTTCATGCATGAACAACACTGACTGACTAGTATGAACGTGGGAGTGCAAATACACATATATAGAAAATGGGACCATGAATATGTGATAGCATGACCTGTAAGCTAATACATGGTTTACTGATAACTGTCATGACTGATAATGAAACTGATAACATGGATAACTGTATCTGACAGTCTTGTATATACTAAAATCTAAAGAACCCCCTGAGTTCTTTTACTGAGACTGATACTGAAACTGTGGGAAATAGTGTTTAACCAACATGCCCCATGTATGCTATTATGGCTAAGCTGTGGTCCAATCTCTTCCCCAACTAGAGGGGTTTCATTACCGTGCCATAGGTAAGAAAACCCTGTTAGTGAACCTTATCTGGAGGGTACTCAATGAGAACGGTGGGAACCCTAAACTTACGGGTTAAGCCACCTCATCAACCCTAATCTGATGGGCTAAGATTTCTCAACCTACACTGGCTACGTAGTTTTGGAACACAAGGATGACTACTAAGAATCACACCCTGAACTGGCGGGTGATTTCCCATCCTAGGGTTCACTCGGTGCTAACTTCTACTCCCATCCGAGGGACTAAACGTGAATAACTGACTATGCGTGACTTAATCTTACTGAATTCCATTGACTGACGGAATGTTACTGATATCGGACAACTGCTTAAGATCATGAGGTTTTTCTGAGTCACATGATGTACTGAAGTCTATGGAATCATAGCTTAAGTTCGAATATCATGAAACATGACATGGATCTAGGCACACAGCTATAGTTTCCAGGTACAAGTACCCCCAGGACTCGATGGAAAGAAACTGACACACATGACTGACTTGATCATAAGAGTAGAGTCCATAATTTATAATATCATAAGTAGGGATCTCATACTAAGCATGGTTATCAACAATGTGTAGCATGGAAAGGATTTCATATCACATGAAAGTACTTGCACAATCTTAATATCATGTTCATTGCATAATCATATTGGCAACACATACCAATAGCATGGAAGTTGATGTGGATTGCACGGTTATCATACATCTTGTTCATAAGTAAGATTTGCAAGTAAACATAGCATAATCTCATAAGAATAGTTCATGAGTATTCTTACAACATTTACAAAGAACATTATCAACATAGAAGTCATTAGAACGTAAGGGCATATCATGAATCCTTCACTTAGTCACAATTTAGCTATATTGCATGATTTCTAGTTTCTTAGGCATTTGATCAAACACCTTACATACACATCTTAAGAATAGGTAAAATCATCAAATTATACATCAGGAACAACCAAATTTACATGTTTCCAACTCATATGATATCAAGAAATTCTAAAAAACATATAAAGATTCCATTTTGGGAATCACCCAATATCAACAACATGATCATCAATACCCAAAAATATAGAAATCATACTTTATAATGAAAAAGAGGGTTTTTGAGCTTTATGGATGAAAGGGATCCATAAAATCAACTCATGCATACCTTAGAAGGAAGATTCTTGATGATTGATGGAGGAATTTCCTTGAAATCGAATCTTCAAGCTTAGTTACGCAACCCTAGTTGTTTTTCTCTTTTAGTGCTCTTGGATGATGAGCGTTGAGATGATAATAGGGTTGTAATACGTTTAGAAGCTATATATTTTGTAAGGTTAAGTTTAGGAACATGTACGGAGTGTTAAAAAACATAATTACCCTTAAAATAACTCAAAACGGAGTGTTTTTGGCACCTAGAACTGACTTAGGCTGCGCCCAAGTGATTTCCTAAGCTAGTTTTGGCGGAGCCTAATCAATCGCCTATGTTTGGGTTGGACGGCGCCTAACTAATCGCCTATCCTTGCATTCTCTCACGAAAATGGGTATAACTTTTCGTTCGGGTATTGGATTAAGGTGAAATTGGTATTGTTGGAAAGATAATTCAATTCTCTATAATTTGGTGGGTATAAATCAGCCAAAATACCATATAAACATCAAGTTATACTCATTCAAAGATGACCCTTGCAAAATCAAACACTAAAACTTGATGGATACAAAAACTCTTAGCTTGTTTTACCTTAAGTGACTCATATGAACATGCTTAATGCATCATAAGCTATCCTATCCCTAGGATATTTATTGTAAGCCATGTACTCAAGTATGAATCACAGGATAGGAGATTTAATATGTAGGAATACTTATTCACTTCCTAGCTTAGAAACATGCGGGGTGTTACATTTACCTAGCAAATAGTGTGTTACACTGTATGTTTTAGTGTCTTTGATCTTGTTGGTGACAATGTCATGTCCCTTATAAACTTCAATTTTGTTGGAGTTGATGATTTCTACTGAAAAATAGATTGCAAGGTCAATAGAGAGGTGAGATTTTCCCATCCTTGTAGCTCCAATTGTAAACACTATCTTGTTCTTGTTAAACTTAGTGATATTTTTGATGAATATATTCATTGTTCTATATATAAATAAAAATAAACCATTGATTAGATTAAAGTAGAAGACAATCCCATAAAAACTGTCATTGCCTGAAGAATTTAGATAGTATGAATATTTTGTTAATAAGTACAAACTTTGAAGTGGAATTGTAATGGATATGTTGTTTTTTCTTTTTAAGAAGAAACCTTGAATGAGATAGGTTAATCTATGTAAAATATATTTTACTTGAATATGGTTAAGAAAGAAAGTATGTTGTGTTTATACAGTAAAATATGATTATGGACTTGTTCATTGATATTCCTAATAATGATTAATTGATATTTTTTAAGATAAGACTAATTTTTCATTCAAGTCATATTTTGATTCTATCAAGTGGATATAATAAAATACAGTCAACGACAAATCAATTATGATTAAAAAAGGAAATAGAATAAATAAATGATCAAAAAATAAATAGAACTAAAATTTTACCTTAAACCTTATTAAATACCAGAGTCAATGATAATTGATAAATTTAACCACTATTGTATTTGAACAGTAACTCCCTCCATATCAAAGAAATGCTATAATGATTCCGTTAAGTACATAACTTATAACCCTAAAGGGAACTAAATGAAACTCCCCATGTAAATGGACTGTAATTATCATATTATATATTAGCACAACTACTCAAATGATTGACGATTGTGGATAAATCACTAATCCTTTAGCATAAATGCAGATTATTGTTAGTAATAATATATTTTTTATAAAAATAATTTTTACTCTATGTTCTAAATTTATGTTAGGCTATTCATGGAGAAATACCATGATTGTGTTAGCGTAGTAGCATATGAAAGTTGGTGATTAATTTTTTTTTTTATTTCAAATAATGTGCAATACATCTAAAAAGTTTTAAAAAAAAATTGTATCTATATATATTTGTATATTTTCTTTCCCTACTCAAATTCCTAAAAGGCAATAAAACTTATCATACCCCCATAATTGGTAAGCAAATACATATTATATATCATAATAATAGGAATGAATAAGCAGAATGAATATTTTAGAGAAATAAAATTTAAAAAGTATGTCTTTATTAAAACTCAAAGAAACAAACTTTGAAATGCCACAAAGTGAAGTATGAGCACAAAGACCACACCTACACCCCCAAAAGGAAATTTAGCTAGAGTATTGTCAGTGCGCCACAGTATTTGTAGGCATCATCAACAACCTAAGATTAGTTCATGTAACACCATATATAGACAAAGAAATAAACAAAAAAATTACGCAACAAATTTCCATCATGAGCATTTCATCGCCTATGCTATGATTTCTCAATAATCTGAACATTCACTTAACTTTCTTATTTCGTTTAGACCCAGGTATTATTTCTTGACATATTGTTAAACTTACAAACAAGTCTGATAACTACTATAAGCTCGGTGGGTCCCAATAACTGTGTCCCTATAAGCCCTAGAAAGCACAAACAAGGAAATAATATTCCAACCGAGCCCCCAAAATCCAGGTAGATACAAACAACGAAGAGACATCGATAATAATAAATTTAAAGTGTGCTCAAATGTGATAATAGACTTGGAATCCCATTCATACCATAAATGCCGGACTTGAACCAAAAATAGAGAATAGTACCACCATAAAAAAAGTGTCACGTATAGGTAACAAAGTTCGTACTTGAACCGAAACTACTACATAAGTTTAAAGTAATGATAATTTGACATAATAGCTCTCCTTCAGATCAAGTAAATTAAAATCCCTATGACAAATGGTTGAATCTATAAGTGAAGTGCGTTACGATTATTAGGTCCGCAAATAAAGTCCTTAACAATTAAATATTAATTGCACAAAAGTTACAAGGCTAGGCAAAGTTTGATAACCTATCCAAATAATTATATATTTCATGATTTAACCTGAGGTAATAAATGAATGGCTTCTAAGTATAAAGGGTCAAATTCATGTATGTAACCTAAACAAAAATGGATCAATGGGGTCTGCTACTAATCTCGACAAATCCATACTGATGCAAGCTCCTAAACCAAACTAGACTAAGGCCACAAAATTTTGTTTCAAGGTATTTAATAAGTCTAAACTAGTACTGAGGTGCCAATCTAACCCAATTTAAGGGAAGATAACTAGAAATCTACCCAAGAGCTCATTAATCAGCCACATAAACTAAAAATTGCTAAAATTATCAACCGCCTATTAAATACCGACCCAATTCTATCAAAATACAAGGTTAAATAAACTAAGAGACACTAGGGTCAACAAGGAGACATCAAATAGGTGGCCAAGTCATCGCATTGGTGATAGACTTTCCAAGGTAGCCTCTAGGCGACCCAAGGCACACTAAGGTGACATTGCCTAGGTGTCCAGGGTGTCGCAAAGTTGATGGCACCAACAAACTTAGTTAAGTGTCAAGTTTCTGATCATCCCCACGGGATTCAATTGGAACCCTGAGAACATGAAAGAACTATACTACCATACTATATTCGATATTCTGGACAAAACGGCATACTAAATTTCTATTTTAGGTCATTTTGATCTATAATGGGCCCCATACCCACAAGACTATTTAAAATAAAATCCACCTAATAGCTCAAACTAAGTTCAGAAACCTCGGTACCCTAAGAGAGGGTCACCCTATCCTAAAACTAATATTACAGAGCTAACAAAGCTGTCAGAGTTGGAATTCGAGGCCTTTTTCTTCATGTTTAGTCTTGACACCCTTATCTTTGCAGAAAAATCTCAAAAATAGGAAACTTGCTCTAAAGATATAATGAGGTGCCCGGTGATTGGATTGTTATTCCCACCAAGTTATAAATGAGTTAGAGAAGCGATTGGAATGCTCTGAATATTGCAAAAGCATGAAGGTGTAGGTAATGTTCTGGTGGGTTACTGCACATAATAAATTTAAAAATAAATAGAAAAAACATGCAGTTTAAAGTTTTAGAAACTATTAATATTTCATTGATTGGTTTCTTGTGGAGTGCAGAGCATATTCCAGTGGCTTCAATTATGCCTCATATTTAGCCGGTTATATTTCCGACTCAAAGTGTGAGTTACATCTTTCGGGCATCCATGAGTCAACCCACTCATAGTTCTTGTCCATATGTTACAGACATACACCTCTTTCATATGTTTGTTTTATGTGGTTTTGTCCGTAGTTTGGCATTATTAGATATTTTGGTGCTATGACTCTAAGTTCTTAAGGGTGTTTTAGACATTTGATATCTTCTTCACCTATTATTTCTTATGACTTTTAGAGATATTTGATTGATTAATGAAGTTGGTATTTCATTCTTAAAAGATTTAAATTATTGGTATTGGGTAGTTGACGAAATTAGGTTCACCATGCAAAGGAATAATGTCGGATCCACTCACGATAGGTTTGGATCATGACAGGTAGAGGCCGGAATTGAGCAACCATACCTTCTTGTTACAATATTGTAATACCCCAATTTTCTAAATTGGAATGCTATACGATGCTCATAACCCCGAAAGACCACAAGCTAACCCCTGACTGATATCTGTACCTATACACTATATAATATATTAATATAAATACAGAAACATGAACTAAAAGGTCATAAGGTTAAATACTAAACATAATCTGAATAATAACAATGTTTGAATAAAGTGGTATCACAATACCAAAAAAAAAACTGAAATACTGAAGTCTACATCTAGTCTATAATCTAGTCTAAAAGCCTCTACCTGTCTGAAGAAGGGAGTGGAAGGAATATGTCTTGAACTAACTCCCAACTACTGAAAGACAAACTAAAATACTTAGGTAATAAAGCAGTAATCATGTCCTCAGAGAATGAGAACTCACTGATAACTCTGACTGTGAAAATCTATAATGCTACTACTGCTCTAGAACTCGTGCCTCTGAACCTATGGCGTAAAATAAAGCACCATAGCGCGAATGTGTTAGTGAGACTGAATGTACTGAGTATACGAGTGAGATTGTATAAATGAAAAGGTTTATATGCATGAACAATGATGACTGATATGAACGTGAGAGTACATACATGCATAAGTAACTATAACTGAACTCGTGGTGATACTGACTGCTAAGTTTGAAAGCTGATAACATGATTTTACTAATACTGAGATACTGAATGACTGAGTTGACTGGTATTGATATGTAAGTTACTACCAGTGAGGGACTGATACTATATTACTGAATAGATGAACGACTATTTCTAATAGTTTGAATTTTAAGGAACTCGTCTGGTTGACGGTGTTTAACTACCCTGAAACTGAATATTGATACGTGAGTTATGATGACTGATATAACTAATATGGCTTTGATGATTAGTGTAATAAATGTAACTAATGCTGAGTGACTGGAACTATATGAGTTTCATTCTTTATGGAGACACTGAATATGAGATTAGTCCTATCTAGCGAGTGATCTCTGAGTATAATGATAATAAAGATGATTTGACTTAGTCTGAGATCAGTCTTACCTAGGGGGTGATCTATAAATCTGATGATACTGATATTGATTGTCCATAGTTGATATCATTCCTGTCTAGTGGGTGATCCCGAATTTTACTAATAATGATAAGGATTGACTGTATCTGATAGTCATGAGTCTATAACTAAAACTGTGGGATGTATTAATCTAACTGACATACCCTATGCTAATCTAACTGGGGTCCAACCTATAACCCCAGTTGGAAGGGTGTTAGTACCACTCCACTAGTAAAGACAACTGTTGTGGAGTCAGTCCTAATCTAGCGGGTGACCTCTAAGATCAGTCCTATACATTTAAATATTTTTAGGGGTGATCCTTGAGTATGTTAGTCTTATCTAATGGGTAACATCTCATACCTACACTGGCTACGTAGTTCTAGAACTTAGGGATTGCTTTTAGGGGTCTCAGTCCTATCTAGCAGGTGAGTCCCCATCCCTAGGCTTGCTCGGTTCTGAATCATACTCCCATCTGAAAGATTCTGAATTGATTAACTGAGATGAACTGATTAATTTAACTAAACTAATTAGCTGAACTAAACTGATAAGCTGAACTAATACTAGTGGTATTTTTTAGCGGAGCTGAACTGAGTTTACTGAGTTCCGTTGACTGATGGAATGTACTGATGTCTGAGGACTGACTGAAAGTACTGTAGCGACTGAGATTTTACTTGGAATGCTGAAATCACTGAGATTACTGAACTACTAAAATTTTTGAGAATTCCCGAGTCACATAGTTGACTGAGTTATATGGATTATGACTTGACTGAGAGTATTGTGAAAAATGACATGGCTCTAGGTACACAACTAAATTGGTGGGTACAAGTACCCCCAGGAATCGATGGAAGGAAACTGACAAAACATGACTTTGATCTTCTTAAACACATGACCAATATTCATAATTCAAAATACCATAAGTTAGGGATTTCATACTACACATAGTTATCATAGTCTTATACATGGAAGGGAATGGACATAACAAAATGCCATAAGTCCATCAATTTAGTTTCATGAACATTCCATCAACAATCATTATGCATAACAATATCACAAGCTCATTAATTCAACTATAATACAAAACTTCTAGTCTTTTAGGCATAATATCAAACACCTTACATGGACACTTTGTGGCATAGGGGTATTTATCAATTTAACAATCTTGAGCCACCCAAACTCATGAAGTTCAACTAACATGTTCACATACTTCCTCAAAATACATTAAGATACCATCTTGAAACTCTAATAACAACCATCAACATGAACATGATCACACCATAACAATAAAATCACAATTTATTATTTAAAACTTGATTCTTAGACTCTACAGATGAAAGGAATCCACGGATGAACACTATGCATACCTTAGTGATTGAATCTTGAAAGAGAATTGAAATTTCTTGAATTTTCTGGGATTGGAAATCTTAAATCTTGAATATCTTATGGAAAGTGTGATGGGATCTTTATGTTTATTGAGAAGAAACCCTAAGTTTCTTCTTGGGAACAAAGAGGGTTAAGAGCTTATGAAACTAAATACTAATATCTAAATACGTGTTTTTTGTGTTTTATGTTATGGGGGTAAGGTTTAGGGTGAGCTAAAAAGACAAAAATTCCCCTACAAAATTACTTCCTAGTTGCTAAAATTATCAGCAGATGACCAAGGCTGATAAGCCGTCAGATATGTGATAGCCCGTTAGCCTAGGTTATCACCTAGGAGCTGGAATTGATGGTTTGTTGTCTAAACTTGACGACATGGCTGATAAGTCATTAGAAATGTTATAATCCATCAGAAATATGATAAGACATCAGCCAGGTCTTCAGAAATGTAATAAGCCATCAGACAGGTCGTCAATCAGTTTCCAGGCTGACATGCTGGAGTAAAATGAGTATAACTTTTTGCTCTCATATTGCATTTTAGCAAAATTGGTATAGTTGGAAAGATAATTAAATTATATATCTGTTGGTGGGTCATGGGCACAAAAATTTGAAGTATAATGAGAGATATACTTATTTGAAGATTACTAAAATAATATCCTTCCCAAGAATTCAATCGGTAAGGAATGTTTTGATTTGTCTGATAGCTGAGAGTTATTTGAAGCCTTAATATACATCTAAGTTACTCATAAAACTATAAAATAATCATGATGTAATATGCATGATATTGAAATATGGCACTAGTATGTATTTAGATTTTTTGGGGATTACAATATCTCCCCCTTGGGAATATTTGTCCTCGAATGAGACTGACTGAGAGGGGACGAATGATAGACTCAACATGAAATGAAAAATAATAACTAAAACATGATCTCATGACTAACATGATTGATAAACTGACTATATCATAATGAACCTGCATATTTGATGCATGTGTAACTGATTCATTAATGCATGAATGAGGTTTCTAATAACTAAAGTTCTCGTAATGAGAATGCATATCTAATGCATGATTATATAACTAAACTAGCACATGTATGCATGACTGAATATACAATGGTACATGTTATAAATTTTATTATGTAATCCTAATAAGGAATTGAATAAGTTTAAAGAAAACTATTACCTTACAAAGGAATACTAATGAGCCTGAGATCATTTACTAAACACGTTGAGCGGAAACATGACAACACATTTGAGTATGATGCGTGACATATGAACTGAACATCATGAATTGAACTGAGCTTCTAAATATATGGCCTTCAGCTAAGGTTGTGATTTTAAGGGTCAACTTATGAGTACCCTATACTCTAAAATGGATTCGTTATGCAAAGAGAAACTGAAAGGTTTAAGACATGAGAGAATTAAGGATTTATGGGGTATCTCCCCCTTGGGATACTATTCCATCTAAGAACGCTCACCTTGCTGAGACACTGGGGTGATGCATAAGGCATCTATGAACTAGATTATAATTGAACCTTGAGAGTCGGAAACTAATGCATGATGCATGAACTGAACTCAACTTGCCACTAATAGGAGGTTCTAACTTTGAATAGTTACATTCCCTGAGATTTTGGATAACATGAATAGATGCAAGGTTGATAAAACAAACTATACTAATCTGATTGCTTGATTGCTAGACTAACTTGCTGACTTTACTAGCTAACTCATGGTGAAACATAAGCTCAAATGACAGAAAAAGATCTAACAATGCATACCATGAACATGAAAAACTTGTAATGTACCTAAATATAGGTTAGGGAAACATTCTAGATCATGACGAGTCGGGAGTGCATAAAGTCTATTCTGGCCCTGACCACTCTGGTGCCGTGATGACGCAAATATTTACCCCTCTGTGCTAGAAATCTACACTCTCATATTCTATAGCCTGGCTTTTCACACCCAAATTATACATTACTACCTGCCCTACATGTACCTAGGTGATTCCTACCACTCTCTTTGTAAAGAGGATAGGTAAGACCCCTTTTCTCACTACCCTAGGCCTCGGAGCCTGGCGCCCCATCATGACGGTCATTTCTAGACTTGGGTACTGGTGCACTAGCTGAGGATAGAGCTAAGACTGAAAACTTCTAACTATGCAGAGAACGATTACCACCCTGTGACTTAGGTTGAGCAAAGATAAAACTACCTATCCTTGCTCTCTTACTCTGTCTTTGCCTCATCTTAATCTTTTATTGCTCTATCTGCTGAGCATGAGTCATAAGCCTAGCTAAAGTCATATAACTATTCAACATTGTAGATCTACACTCATTGACTACACTATCATTCACCCCTGAGACAAACTTACTCATCTTAACTCTACAATCTACAACCACATGAGGGGAATATCTAGATAACTGAGTAAACTTAAGAGAATACTCTTTCACCATCATGTTCCTTGGCTTGAGGTTGATGAAATCTAGCACCTTAGCTTCTCTAAGCTCTAGCATAAAGAATCTATCAAGGAAATCAGAGGCAAACTCCTCCCACTCTATAGAACCTGCATCATCTAACCTTTATGACTTCCACTATTTGTGCCAAGTATGAGCCACATCCTCCAACTGATATGCGGCCAACTCAGCACTCTACAAAGTAATCACCCCATGATATCTGTCACCTTCTGAACCTGATCTAGGAATTCCTAAGGGTCCTCATCTGTCTTAGACCCTAGAAAGGTTGGAGGATTCCTTTGGGTGAAACCTCAAATTCTAGCTATAGTTGAATTAGCAACTAGTTTCTTTGAAATAACACCTGGTCGTTAATTCTGGATAGCAACTGAGTGAGCAAGAATGGTAAATATGGCCCTGAACTCTGCATGATAAACATGTTCACCCAAAGTATCTTGCGGCTGAGGGGCTGGCTAATTTCTTATCTTGGGAGGCATATTCTGAAATCAAGAAGAGAAACAGATTTGACTGAGAGATTAACTTGACATTATGATCACTGGCATGACATGCATACTGAGAGAAGGGAAACTGTTCCTAAAACATGTTATAGTCTCTTGTACATAAATGTGGCGCGCAACATACCCATGTACAAGACTCTACTTGATGCAGCTTTCAGACTTCCTAGGATACTATTGAACCTTAGGGTCTGATACCAAGTTTATAACACCCTAATTTTCTAAATTAGAATGCTACAAGGTTCTCATGACCTTGAAGGACTACAAGCTAACCCATGACTGATATTTATACCTGTACGCTGCATAATATATGAATATAAATACGGAAACATGAACTGAAAGGCTATAAGTTTTAATACTGAACATAGTCTGAATAATAACAATGTCTGAATAAAGTGGTATGACAATAACAAAACAAAACAGAAATACTAAAGTCTAAATCTAGTCTGAAAGCCTTTGTCTGAAGTAGGGAGTGGAAGGAACAGGTATCAAACTAACTCCCAAATACTGAAGGCCAAACTAAAATACTAAAGTAATAAAGTAGTAATTATGTCCTCAGAGAATAAGGACTCACTGCTAACTTAGACTGCTAAAATCTATAATGCTACTGCTGCTCTATAACTCATACCTCTAAACCTATGGCATAAAATAAATCACCATAGCGTGAATATATTAGTATGATTGAATATCAGTCAGCATTGTTCATGCATACTACCTAGCAAGTAATCTCTAAATTTGATTATACTAATACTGATTTACCATAGTTAAGATCAGTCCTATATAGTGGGTGATCCTTAAGTCTATTGATGATGATAAGGATTGATTGTATCTCACAATCCTGATTCTGTAACTAAAACTGTGGGATATATTCAGCTAACTGACATGCCCCATGCTAAGCTAACTGGGGTCTGGACCCCAGTTGGAAGGGTGTTAGTACTGAATCACTGGTAAATACAACTGTTGTGGAGTCAGTCTTAATCTTGCGGGTGACACCTGGGCTAATTCCTACATATTTAAATGTGCTAATGGGTGATCCCTGAGTATGTCAGTCCTATCTAACGAGTGACATCTCGTACCTATGCCTGATACATAGTTCTGGAACTTAGGGATTGCTTCTAGGGATCTCAGACTTATCTAGTGGGTGAGTCCCTGTCCCTAGGATGGCTCGATGTTGAATCCTACTCCTATCTGAAAGACTCTGAACTTATTAACTAAGATGAACTGATTAACTGAACTAAACTGATTAATTAAACTAAATTGATTATCTGAACTAAACTGATTAATTAAACTAAATTGATTATCTGAACTAAACTGATAAGCTAAATTGATACTACTGGTATCGTTTAGTAGAGCTAAACTAAGTTTACTGAGTGTCGTTGACTAAAGAAATGTACTGATGTTTGTGGACTAACTGAGAGTACTGTAGTTACTAAGATTTTACTTGGAATACTAAAATCACTGAGATTACTAAACTACTGAGATTTATGAGATTTCCTGAGTCATATGGTTGACTGAGTTCTATGGATCATGGCTTAACTGAGAGTATCATGAAACATGACATGGCTCTAGGCACATAGCTAAATTGTCAGGTACAAGTATCCCCAAGACTCGATGGAAGGAAACTGACAAAATATGACTTTGCTCTAATTGAACACATGACCAATATTCATAGTTCAAAATTCCATAAGATGGGGATTTCATACTACACATAGTTTTCAAAGTCCTATACATAGAAGGTAATACACATAACAACATGCCATAAGTCCATCAATCTAGTTTTATGAACATCCATCAAAAATCATAATGTATAACAATATCATCGAAGTCATTATTTTCATAAGGGTCTAGCATACATTTGTCATTTAGGTCACAAGTCTACTATAATACATGACTTCTAGTCTTTTAGGCATTTTATCAAATGCGTTACATGCAAACTTTGTGGCATAGGGGTATTCATCAATTTAACAATCTTGAGCCACCTAAACTCATGGATTTCAAATAATATGCTCACATACTTCCTGAAAATAAGATACCATCTTGAAACTCTAATAACAACCAGCAACATGAACATGATCACACCATAACAAGAAAATCACAATTTATTATTTCAAACTTGATTCTTGGACTCCATGGATGAAAGTAATCCATGCAGGAACACTACGCATGCCTTAGTGATTGAATCTTGAAAGAGAATTGACCTTTCTTGAATGTTCTTGGATTGAAAATCTTAAATATTGAATATATTTTGGAGGGTGTGATGGGATATTAAAGTTAATTGATAATAAACCCTAAGTTTGTTCTTGGAAGCAAAGAGAGTTAAGAGCTTTTGAAACTAAATACCAATATCTAAATTTTTGGTGTTTTATGTCATGGGGGTAAGATTTAGGGTGGGGGGAAAAGACCAAAATACCCCTACAAAATTACTTCTCAGTTGTTGAAATTATTAGCTGATGACCAAGACTGATAAGTCGTCAGATCTGTGATAGCCCGTCAACCCCAGGTCATTACCTAGGAGCTGGAATTGATGGGTTACTGTCTAATCTTGACGACATGGTTGATAAGTCATTAAAAATTTGATAAGACATCTGATAGGTCATTAGAAATATGATAAGCCGTTAGACAGGTCGTCAGAAATATGATAAGCCGTCAGACAGGTTGTCACTCAGTTTCCAGAATGACATGCTGGAGTAAAATAGGTATAACATTTTTCTCCGATATTGACTTTTGGCGAAATTGGTATTTTTTGAAAGATAATTAAATTATCTATCTGTTGGTAGGTCATGAGCACAAAAATTTGTTGTAAAACGAGAGATGCACATTTGAAGTCAACTATGGCAATATCCTTACTAAGAATTCCATCGATATGGAATGTTTTGATTCGTCTGATAGCTGGGAGTTATTTAAAGACTTAATATACATATAAATTACTCATAAATCTATAAAAGAACCATGATATACTTTTCATGAGCTTGAAACATGGCGCTAATATTGGTTTGGATTTTTCAGGGTATTACCAACATTTTGTGATATACCTTGCTCGCATATAGGAAGATATGTAAATGCCCTCATGTTACTAGTAGTTTCCATCATATTGCATATCCAAAGACCATGACCATAGTGCCTACCATGCGAATCTACAAATTGACACTTACCATAAATTAGATAATTAGAAACTGCATAGAAAGGTAAGAAGGGATTATACATGGGCCATAATTAATTATTTCATATAATTCCAATGGACTGGACATTAATTCAATGACAATAATGTATTAAATGTTTATGTTAGTGTAAAGGGGTAAGCCTTTTTAATCGTTTTGTTGAAAAATACTTTTAAAGGAGCAATCACTTGAAATTACTTATTTACCTATTACCAATTTTAATGTAGTTTTGATTAGGTTTTCAAATATTGCTAATAAAGAGAGTTTTCTTCTATATTTGAATTACTAAATGACTTGAATTTGTTTACATATTTTTATTTTTTAATATATAGTGCTTAATCTCTATTATTTTATTGTTGTTTTCGATAAAAAAAAGGGAGCAATATTACTCGCAAAGACTAAGAATAGGAAAAACATCTAAATTTTCTTAGATCGAATGAAAACATCCGTAAAACTCAGTCTCACCCCCTGGGATGATAATTTTAATATTAATAAGAAAGATAGAATTATCTCCAAAGGGTTACATTATTTATAAACAATAGGAGTTTAGCAATTAAGGTACAGAGATAGGTCCTATTTTTTTCTTAAACTCAAAAATGTTATCACTTATATATTCAAATACTTGCATAGTACTAAAACTTTTAATAAGTTTTAACTCAGAACATCATAAAAGAAATAGTAGGGATAATAGTATTGTTTTCTAGAAATTCAATAGTGATGTAGAAATCATCAGTGTTTTAGAAACTCTTCCACGATATCGAGGCAGGTTTTCAATATGTCATGCTTCCGTTTATCATCAGCTCCTTCTTTTTCATGTTCCTAGAAATCATTGGTGGCATAAATATGATTCAATTACCATATTTTCTCATCCATGAATCATCGAATTTTCTTATGTTGGCGACCAACTAAGTTGAAAGTATTAACTTTAATTTTTTCAACCACAGATTCAAGAAGCATTTTTTTTTAATCTTCACATGCGTCAAACTTAGTTTCTTCTATAAAGTATTTGAATATCTCAGGGAAACCAGTGGATCATTGGATTCATTTGTTTTAATCTGCTTCAGGAAAAAATATTCCCTGCACCTAATCCACTAGCCCTTATTTGAAGTCCAATTGAGTTAATTGAACAGAACTTTAATTTTTAACAAACCAGTAGACCCTGGATGCCCCACGGGGCTTACTATCCCATTAGACCACAAGCTAAGCCATGAACGGGTACCTGCTATGAGTATTGAATAAAACTAATAAACAACATATGCAGAATTTCAACTGAAATGCCTCAAGGTTTTAATAGGTGAAATTAATATTGAATCTTGGTTTAAAACATCTAGAAAACATACTGGTAAAACAACTGAAAATCACAACTAAAAAACTGACCAATTATCTGTACTAGTATGAAATCTTCTAACTGTCTTACTATGGAGTTGATGGGACAAGCCCCCAACAAACTTTGACTGACTAAGTAACTGAACTACTAACATAACTGAACATAAGATAACTCGTCCAATAAGGAAGATGACTCACCATGGCTGCTACTGCTAATGCAATGGAAAATATAAGTACTATTAAGAATCTAGGTATCTGAACCTGTGATATAAGACATCACAATGCAAGAAAATGAGTATTCGGTTAGTACTTTTGAATGTACTGGTATGTTAAATCGGGTTAGGATGATATGCACGTGTTCATGTTCATGATTAATAACTAACTGAATGCATTATATGAGATACTAAGTAATAATGCTTGAAACTGTAAAGACGGGGAATATATGACCATACAATAAATAAGTACTGATGTAGTCTATAAACTAATTGTGATATAGCTAGTAACCTATATGCTATGGTTAAGTAAGACTGAATTGATTTCTGAAGCTAAAACTGTGGGAGATTTCATCTAATCGACATGTCCCAATATAGACTGATTGGGGTTCATCCTGTAACCTTAGTTGGAATGGTATTAGTACCATACTACGAGTTATTAACAATTTCTTGGTTAACCATAATCTGGCAGGATGACTCATGAGATGTGTATATATGTATATATGTCAACCCTAGACTGACAGAAAGACATATTAACCTACGCTGGCTATGTAATTCTTTAACTCAGAGATTTCTACTACAGGTCACACCATAAGTAGGCATGAATGCCCCAATCCATGTGTTTTCTCAGTGCTGAATCCTACTCCCAACTGAATCAATACTAATTATTAAACTGTGCTAGGCTTGACTGAGTTCACATTAACCATGTTAACTAACTAGGTACTACTGCTCATGATACAACTCGAATTTTTCTATAACTACTATAAACTAGGTAAACAACTAAATTTTGGGTATCATAAACCCTAGGACTCGATATCATTGACAATAGTACCATACAACAACTTTAAAGTATAACAAATAGTCACAATTTAACTTTCACTCATTTAGTCAATTTATCAAACAGTTGGAAGGCATAAACTTTTACATGGAAATGATCAACATGCTAAAATTCATGACTTCATCATTTAATTCACACTTTTGGGGATTCAACATGGTACTTACATCAATAAACATACACATTAATCTATTTCTCAGGAACTTCATATATTCATAACTTGATACTGATATTACAACATATACATGGACATAACACAATTAATCAAGCAAACTCATAACCCAAGCTTTGAAAAATGTTATTGGACTCCAAGGGGAAAAAGGGAACCAAGGATGAACACTTAACATACCTTGGTTGATGAAATTGTGAGAGTTGTTGGTGATTGCTTGAAGCTTGGACTTGAATTTAATGAACCTAGGATTTTGTTCTTGAGAGAATTTATGAAAGATGAGAGAGTTTTGTCCTTTCTAATCCTTAATTTTGTGTTCTTGGCTGTATTAAGGTGGGGAAAAAAGACTTAAATACCCCTCAAAACCTATGAATTATTGCACAAAATACGACCAATGATGCTATAGCTGACGCACCGCATCAATCAACCCGAAGCAATGGGCAACACGTCGCGTTACTGGCCAACGCGATAATCGATGTGATGCGACCTAATCGCATTGGGTCACTAGTTTGGCCATCCAAAAATACTTCAAACGTCATCCAAAAAATCCAAAACTCTCCCAAAATGTACTATAGACAACCCTGATCATTAATTAACTTAGAAACCAACTTTTCAGGGTCGGAAAGGTCGTGACTAAAATTATCAAAATTTAGAGGCCAAAAAATGAGACTAAGTCTTCAACACTTAGCTAAATTTTTGAGGTCTTAGGGATATCATGCACATTTTATGAGCTGAATTAGACTAAGAAGCATACATGGTATTATAATATCTCCCCCTTGGGAACACTCATTCTTGAGTGTGACTGGTTAAACTACGACCACTATGGAACTGTGATTATAATGACACACACAACTAACATGAATGAATCTAAAACATGACACATGGCTAAATTGATTCGTGAATGCATGAATTACATGAGTATGCTATGCAACGGGAACTTGGTATGAAGCAGAATAAATCTAAGGAAGATTGTTACCTTAGGTTGAGTCTTGGTTGGCAGAGAAGAGATAAGGGTACTTGGTTTGCATGTATGCTTCTGAATCCCTAGTGGATCCCGCAACAAATTGGATTCACCAAGTACTTTGACCAACAGAACTTCTTTGTTCCTTAGTCTGCGAAACTGTTGGTCAAGAATTTTGAATGAAAGTTCTTCGTAAGAGACTGTTCTAAACATCTACACTTTCTAAGGGGACTAAAATCACTAAGTCACCAATATAGTTCTTTAGAAAAGAGACATGAAATACTTGGTACAATGATGTTAACTTTGTAGGCAAAGATCATAGGCTACCTTTCTGTCGCGACCCGAGCCGGGGCCCTGGCCGTAATGAGCATTCTGAACCATAGAGGCCCAGGCTCCCTTCTGCATTTGGTTATTATGCACATTACTCGAATAACAAAAAAAAGGTGTAGAAATAAAATAAATGGAATCATGGTCATAAATTTGAAATTTGTTTAATAAAACGAAAATAAATTTTCAACTTCTAAACTTCGTCTCTTTCAATCTGCAAAATCTATACTACATACGACAGAGATAAACTATCTGAATTTGGGACAAGGACACTAGTGGACCTAAACTAAAATAAATAACAAATAACTAAAAAGTATTAGGCCTTTCGAAATAGAGAAGGCTCACCAATTGCACTCTATACTTCTGTCTGAAAACTCTACGACTTAGTAGGACCTCAAGACTGAGCCTCAGACCCTAAAATATAGGGGATTAATACACTAGTACTGCTACACAGATCAATGCACCTCTATACTTTGTATTAATTCTGAACTAGGTTGTATAACATCCATATCTTCTACCCCATGAGCTATATGGGATCCACCCTTAACTTGGCGGCCAAGCCCCTAATCCAAGTTTTCCTTAAGAGTAAGAGTATGTGAATTTGCTATGCCATAGGGCCATCGCCAGCGTACAATAATAATATACTCATATCAGCAAAATACGGTTTCGAGCAATGAGTTTTATGTCTCATTCCTTCTTCAGGTAACCACCTAACATCCATTAAGCCAATTTTTAATGTGTTCTAAATCTTCTATGGTATTATCTGAATTTGGTATCATCATACCAAGACTTGCAAGTCATGTTTATGTGCCATAAAAATCATATCACAGTTTTCTCTTTCAAACATAAAGTTTAGACCACCATACTTCAAACAATTCAAGAAGATTTGTTCTTCAATACATTTATCAAATTATGCAAAGATTATTCCTTTCAATCATTTCAACAATCATGGGGTGGTCAAGTATTTTTGGCAAACCATGCAATTCTTTCATGATATATATTCAGCATTTATCAACGTGCAAAAATCCCCTCCCATTAATTTAAATCAAATCTTAAATCACTCAACAATAGTTAAGAACACCGATACCATGCTTTTAAATAACATTCTAAAGTCAAGAGGTATTGCAACATAAGAGGCAACGTAAATGGTCATGCTCTCAATTCAATTATCAACTTTAACCACATACATATATACATAAGATTTCAAATAAATTTGGGGAAAAATGCCTCTAGACAAAAACAATAATATCATTAAAGAATTCATAATTGAAAATTTCAATATAAATTCGAAAACCCCTTCAAGAATTCATGATTTCACAATTTTAAAAGTTGTTGAACAATTTCCTTATTCCAAAGTAGTTTTACGAAAACCCTATGTACCTTAGATCACCGAGAAAGAAGAGTGGAATTTGAATCACACTTAAGTTCTTTGAAATTCTTCAACTCAAAGATGAATCCTTTGATCTTATGAGAAGAAGCTAGGGTTTTCTTTTAAAGTAATAGGAGTAGTTTCTGATGATATAAATACTAATGTGCTTTGATTATCATTAAATCTCGTGTCTTGGGCAAATTGGGGTGAAGGAAAAGACCCATTTTCCCTTAAAAATTATAAATAAAATAATGCAGAACTAGGCTGTCATCGCGTTGCGACCCCTACTTGGGTCAACTGGCCCTCGCAATGCAATACCTATCTGGATTAACTGGCTCTTGCGACCTTGGCCTATCGCGAGGCCTTACTATTTTGGAAATCTAAACTCACCCTTACGCTAGTCTAAAAGTTCTGAAACTTACTTGGGACATACCCCTGACACCCCCAATCATGAATAAACTTACAAATTAACTTTCTGAGGTCGGGAAGGTCAAAAATAAAAACATCAAAGTTTAGGAGTTCAAAATTTACTAAGTCCCTTTTTTGACACTTAGTATATTTTCAGATCATTAACCCACTTAACATACAACAAAATGAGATATTTGGTCGAGGACATCATAGGGTATTATGTTATCCCCCTCCTTGGGATCATTTATCCCCAAATGATGGGTTTGAATATAGACAAGCATGATTTCAAACATACCAAGGAAAAGAAACGAAGAGGGATATAGAGAGAGTAAAAGAGTGGTACCTTCCATGTTGTCACCCGTAACTCAAAAAGGTCTGGGTATCTAGTTCGCATATCACCTTCTAATTCCCAAGTAACTTCCTCCTCCTTTTTATTCTTCCACAATACCTTGACTGAAGTTATTTCCTTACTCCTCAACTATTGGAGTTGGCGATCCAATATTGTAATAGGATCTTCTTCATATGACAAGGAGTATGTCACCTTGATCTTCTCTACAGGAAATACTTGGGAATGATCTATAATATAATTCTTCAATATGGACACATAAAATATGGGATGGACAGAAACCATACTTACGGGCAACTCTAACTCATAAGCGACCCCACCTATCCCTCTTATAATGTAATATAGTCCAATATAGTGAGGACTCAGCTTCCCTTTCTTTCCGAAGTGCATGACTCCCTTCATAGGGGAGACTTTTAGAAATACCCAATCACCAATTTCAAATTCCAAGTCCCTTCTTCTAACATCGGCATAGAACTTTGACGACTTTGAGCAGTGTTAAGTTATTGTCTAATGATTTTCACCTTTTCCATTGCCTGATGAACAAGGTCAGGCCCAAGCAACTTCATCTCACCTACTCCATACCACCCAATTGGCGATCTACATCTTCTCTCATAAAGTTCTTCAAAAGAAGCCATCTTAATGTTGTCATGGTAGCTATTATTGTAGGTGAACTCTATCAATGGAAAGTGGTCTACCCAACTACCCTTGAAGTCAATTACATAGGCTCTTATCATGTCCAAAGGGTTTGAATGGTGAGTTCAGCTTGTCCATCCATCTGGGGGTGGAATGAAGTATTCAGGTTCACTTGGGTACCTAAACCTCTTTGAAAAAGTTCTCCAAAACTGTGGTGAGAATTACATACCTTGGTTGGATATTATGGATTTCGGTACTCCACAAAAATGAACTATTTCTTCAATGCATATCTTGGCATAATCATCTCCCAAATAATTAGTCCTCATAGGAAAAAAGTGGGCTGACTTGGTCAGCCGGTCAACAATTACCCAAATGGAATCATACTGGTTTCAGGACTTTGAAACTCCTATGATGAAGTCCATAATGATCATCTCTCATTTCCATAAAGGCAAAGCTATCTCTTGGGAAGTACCACCTATCCTCAAATGTTCCACTTTAACTTGTTGGCAATTCAAACACTTGGAAACAAAGTCAGCCACATCACACTTCATATTATTCCACCAATATATAGTTTTAAGATCATGCTACATCTTTTTAGATCCTGGGTGAAAAAATACATCAAAGTGTGAGCCTCATCAAGGTTTTTTTTTCATAATCCATCCACATCTTGCACACATAACCTACCCTTATATCTCAAAATCCCATCACCACTAATTTCAAAAGACATCACCTTCTTTTGACCCATATCTTACTTAATGTACATAAAGATGGGACCCTCAACCTGCTTCTCCTTAACTTCTTCACAAAGGGAATATTTAGATATTTCATGCATAACTACCCCTCCATTTTTGGAATCCTAGAGTCGTACCCCTAGATTTGCAAGCCGGTGAATATCTTTCACCATCTCCCATTTTCCTTCCTCAACGTGTGAAAGACTGCCCATAGATAGTCTACTAAAGGCGTCGGCTACCAAATTCTGATGTGCGGGCTACTAATGGTACCTACATTATTGATCAATGTAGCCACACAGAGGTGTATATAGATTAGTACTTCTGGAATGTACTGAGTATGCAAGGGTGAATGTAATAAATAAAACTAATTTCATACGAAATCTTAAAACATACATGTTAATTTTAAGTAGACTTACCCATAGGTTGGAATAAATTGAAAGCTGAAATATCTTAAAACATGAGTAAAAAACATGATCTGATAAGTTGGTGAATCTCTACACTTAGTTTCTGTAAAACTTTACTTTTATGATATAAGTAGAACTGAAGCTGGGATATGGTAAATTATGAATACTGATTCTGAAATAGTTTGATGGAAATTGAGATAACATCGGGGATATGAATATACATTTTAATAATCATGAATACCTAAATATACAAAACCAAACATAACATCTACTAAGCTTATCTGATTAACTGACTGATTGATAGCTAAATACTGGTCATGTAAGACTAGATTATACATAGTCTGAATAACTAGACCAAAACTTTGGAGTACTATGCATATGAGATAAGGACTAACTAAATAACATGAGATGAATAAACATAAATGCGTGAAAACAATAGTACTATGCATATGAGATAAGGACTAACTAAATAACATGAGATGAATGAACATAAATGCATGAAAACAATATTATCTGAGAATGCAAAACCAAGCATGTAACATGATTCTAAAATAGTCTCTAAACTAAAATGCTAAAATACTAATAACTAAATATTATAAAAAAGGGAACTGATCTACACACTTTATTGAGAACTGTAACTAAGACTGTAGAAGTTATCATCTAATTGACATACCCTAAATAAGATAATAAAGGTGCAACCTGTAACCCCGGTTGGAAGGGCGTCACTACTGTGCTATGGGTATTAACAATGGTTGTCTGGAACCACTAAACTGGTGTCCCAAAAGACTAATAAGTAACCCTCTTTTGGCAGGAAACTCATGGATATGAGTCAACCCTAAAAAGGCATGAAGACACCTCTAACCTACAATGGCTAAGTAGTTCTGTAACTAAGGAATTGCTACTAACGGTCATAGCCTATGCTGGCAGGAATGCCCCCATCCCTGGGTTTTCTCCGTTCTTAATCCTACTCCTAACTGAAATGACATAGATTATTAGACTAGGCTAGGCTTAACAGAATACACAACTGACTATGCTAACTTGACTAAATTCTCGTGGTATGACTAAAGTCATTTTTAGATACTAAACACTAGGTCAACAAGTAAATTTCGGGTATTCATAACCCCCTGACTCGATAACAATAACAAAAGTAAATATTAGAGGTTCAAAACCATAATTAAAAAGCATTATTAACAGAAACCCATCACTTCGGCATCTCATGAAACACGTGGAGATTAATACTTAAACATAGGGAAATTAATCAAACACATAGGGATTTTGAACTTGAACATGGGAATATCATAAACATGGGAGCATAGCATGATTACATAACTAGAATCGTGAATTGGAGAAATTACATGAAATTCGCTTGAAGTAGGACATAGGCATTTCATCAAAACATGTAAAGATCATAGCTTGAACATAAGAATGTCTTAAACATAAGGGAAAAATAGAATTACATGGAAAAATTTATAACTCAGGGAGTCATCTTGAAATTGATTAAACATGATATAGGAATTTCATCAAACGTATTGAAAAATAGGGATATTGTAAAAAATCATTAATTTAGGATTTATCATGGAATTGACTTGAATAAAGCATGGGAAACTTAAATTCATGGCATGAGAAATTCAACATCTTGCATGGAATGAAACATGGACTGAATTGAATCAAAAACACTTTGAAATCATGAAACTAAATCTTTTTTGAACATACAAAACTCCATAATAAGAATGAAATTTCATTCTTTAATTGAAAAGAGGGATTTTGTGCTCTATGGGTGAAAGGGAGCCCATGGATGAAATCCCATATACCTTAAAGCTTTAATCTTGAAGGATAAACGCAACCTTGAAAGCTTTCTTGAATTGAGAAACTTGAGTTATTGGCCTTTCTTGAAGAGAAGACAATTAATTTTGTGTTCCTAGGAGGTGTCTAGGATTTTTCTTTGAGAGAAAATATGAATAATAGTGTGTATAATGCTTTTTGGTGCTTAAATTAAGTGTTATGGGCAGATTTGGGTGAGGGGAAGTGACCAAAGTGCCGCTAAACCCTTTAGGAACTAAAATAGTGTGTGAAACAGCTCCGTAACGCATTGTCTGTCGATTTTCTCATCACGTTAAGGAGCATCGCGCTGCATCCCAATGGCTCCGACTTACTGTCTCACACAAAAAATGCCATAACTTTTTTCTTGGGTATCAGCTTAAGGAAAAATTGGTATCGTTGGGAATATAATTCAATTATTTACAATTTAGTGGTTCTTTAGCGGAAAAATTCTAGGTATATAAAAAGTTATACATGTTAAAAGTATACCCTTGTATAATCAAATACCAAACTTTACACGAATCAAAAGCTCTAAGCTCAACTTTGTTCTAAGTGATTCTTATGAATATTTTTCACCTGGAAAGCACATCAAACATGAGGATAAAGATCATGAAACTTATATTCACTTGGAAATCATTTGGATTATAATTTATACACATTGGAATGATTTTTCAAAGACTAGCCAAAAAATATAGAGTGTTACAGGCTAACAATTCGGTCATCAAGCAGCTCATTATGTCTTCAGAGAAATTTTTCTATTTTTGAGATTATGCTGCTAAGATAAGGATGTTAGGCCAAACCATGGAGAAAAAGGCATCAGATGCCAACTTTGACAGCTTCATTATCTCTGTAATATTGATTTTAGGCTAGGGCAACATTCTCTTATGGTCTTAAGGCTTCCAAACTAATTTAGATCTATTTGGTGGATTTTGGTTTAAATGGTGCTTTGGGTATGGGGCGCAATTTAGCTCAAAATGATCTAAAATAGAAATGCTGATGCGCCGTTGCATCCAGAATATGGAATTTCGTAGGGTAGCATAGATCATTTGTGTTCTCAGTATTCCGATCGAATCATGAGGGGACGATAAAAAACTTTACACTCAGCCAAGTTTACTCGTGCCATCAATTTTGCGATGCCCTGCACGACTAGGCAAAGTTGCCTTAGTGGTCCTTGGGTCGCCTAGAGGCTGCCTTAGAAACTCCATCGCCAATGCGATGATGTGGCCGCCTAAGCAATGTCGCCCTGGTGACCCTAATGTCTCCTTGGTAATGTCATCTTGTATTAGGATAGATTTGGTTTTGTATTTAATAGTTTGTGGATAATTTTGGCAATTATTACTTTATGCGGTCGATTAATGAGCTTTTGGGTAGATTTCTACCCAACTTCCCTTATATTGGGTTAGATTGGCACCTCAGTACTAGTTATGACTTATTAAAGACCTCGAAATAAAATTTTAAGGCCCTAGTCTAGTTTGGTTTAGGCACTTGCATCACTATGGGCTTATCACAATTAGTAGCAGACCCCATCAAACCGCTTTTCTTTAGGTTAGATACCTCAATTAGTTCCTTTGAGGTATTCATTCATTACCCTAGGTTAAATCATGAAACATAGAATGATTTTGATATCTTATCAAAATTCTCCTACCCTTGTAACTTGTGTAAGACTAATATTTAACCATTAAATACTATGTTTACGGACTTAGTGATTGTAACCCACTTCACTTTTAGATTCGACCGTTCACCATGGGGATTTACTTTTACTTGATCTAAAGAAGAGGTATTACGTCGAATTATCATTACTTTAAACTTATGTAGTATTTACGGTTCAAGTTCGGCATTTGTCACCAATACGTGACACTTTTTTATGGCCGTTGGGTACAATTCTAGCACTTATGGTTTGGATGGTATTCCAAGTATGTTATCACATTTGAGAAAACATTAAATTTATTATTCTCGGTGTCTCTTCCTTGTTTGTATCCACTAGGCTTGTGGGGTTTCAGTTGAATTATTCCTTTTTTGTTTGTGCTTTCTAGGGCTTATGCGGACACAATTAAGGGGACAGACCGAGCTTATAGTAGTTATGAGACTTGTTTGTATGTGTAATAATATGTCAAGAAATAATACCTGGGTCAAAATGAAATAAGAAAGTTAAGTGAATGTACAGATTACTGAGAAATCATAGTATAGACGATGAAATGTTCATGATGTAAAGTTATTGCATAGTATTTTTTTTTATTTCTTTGACTATATATGGTGTTTCATGAACTAATCTTAGTTGGTCGATGATGCCTACAAATACGTGTGGCACACTGATACTGCTCTAATTAAATTTCCTTTTAGGGGTGTATCTGTGGTCTTTGGTGCTCATACTTCACTTGGTGACAATTCAAAGTTTGTTGCTTTGAGTTTCAATAAAAGACATACTCTTTAAATTTTAGTTCTCTTAAAGTATTTGTTTGGCTTATTAATTCCTATTATTATGATATATGATATTTATTTGCTTACCGATCATGGGGGTGTGATAAGTTTTATCGCTTTTTAGGAATTCGAGTAGAGAAACACGACTATACAAATATATAAACATATAATTTTATTTTTTAAAAATCATTTTAGATGTATTGCACATTATTAGAAATAAAATAAAACTTTTAAATAGCCAACTTCCAAATGCTACTATGCTAATGTAATTATGATATTTCTCCATGAATAAACTTACATTAATTTAGAACGTATTGTCAAAATTATTTTTATAGAAAATATATTATTAGTAACACTTATCTGCAATTATGCTAAAGAATTAGTGATTTATCCACAATCGCCAATTATTTGATTAGTTGTGCTTATATATAATATGATAATTACAAACCATACATGACGAGTTTCATTTAGTTCTTTTTGGGTTTATAAGTTACATACTTAATGAAAGGATTAGAGTACTTCATTCAAACGGATGGAGTTACTAGTTCAAATACAATAGTAGTTAAATTTATCAATTGCCAGTGACTGATATTTAATAAGGTTTAATGTAAAATTTTAGTGGTATTTATTTTTTGATCATGTACTAATTCTATTTACTGTTTTAATCATAATTGATTTATCATTGAGTATATTTGATTATATTCACTTGATAGAATTAAAATATGACTAGAATGAAAATTAGTCTTATCATAAAAGATATCAGTTTATCCTTATTAGGAATATCAATGAACAAGTCAATAATCATATTTTACTATAAAAATAAAAATTGCTTTCTTTCTTAACCACATTCAAGAGAATTATATTTTACACAGCTTAACCTATCTCAAGCAAGATTTCTTCTTAAAAATAAAAAACAACAACATATCTTAATATTTACACTATCTAAATTCTTCGTGCATTGATGATTTTTATGAGATTGTCTTCAACTTTAATCTAATCAATGGTTTATTTTTATTTATACGAAGAACAATGAAAATATCTATCAACAATATCATCAAGTTGAACAAGAACAAGGTAGTGTTTATTTTTGGAGCTACAGAGATGGGAAAATCCGGTCTCCCTGTTGTCCTCACAACCCATTTTTCTGCAGAAATCATCTACTCCGACAAAATACGAGTTTATAAGGGACTTGACATTATCACCAACAAGATCACAGACACTGAAAAATATGTCGTAACACACTATTCTCAAGGTCAGTATTTATTCCCACTGAGTATTTATACTAAACATCTATTAAAATAATTTAATAGTAGTATAATAAATTAGAGATAAAATATATATTATTATTTTGATAATGTGGTGTGTGACAAATTTCATTACATTAATTATTAATCTGAGTTGGAAATGAATAATATTTTTAAAAGTTAAATACTTGAAATGGCTATCTCTCCCAGTAATTTTTTCTACCAAAGCTTGAATATATAAAACGAAATTATCTAGTATTTTAAAACTCACTGGAAATATAAACCCGAGGCATCAGGATTCTTGACCCACTCCATTGATAACTAAATCAAGTCATTCCTTTCTATGAGAATGAATATCATTTGACCATTATTACAAATATGTGCATTTTATGTAAATTTAAACACACACACACACACATATATATATATTTAAATCACACCATTGACAATAATTTTTTCATATTTGTAAGGTGAAATCAATCCAGATTCTTATTTCACAGCTGAAATTTCTGTGCTCAAGCTATTTTCTACTTAGAGAAAATTATATATCGTGGATATGTTCCAATGTTTGTTGGTCGGTTAAATTCATATATTGAAAAAGTTGAGAAAGATCCTGCATTCACGTTTAAATCTAACTATGTCAGTTCTTTTATTAGGATTGACATTGTCATATTTACACTTGACCCTTTTCTCCGCAAAAGGGTTGATCATATGGTCCAAATAGGCCAGTTTAATTTCTCTTTAGTTTATATGTATTGTTAATTTATCTTTGTCAACACATATGTGATATTTGACCTACCATTTTTTCATATACACATGATTTATAAAGATAATATACAAGTTACCTTATATGAATCTTGATGTTTGAATATAATAATGTAATATTTTATAATATTTTCTACATTATTTTTTTAAGCTCTCTTTAAAAATTAAAGTTCTGTTCAAATAACTCAAATGGACTTCAAATAACTCAAATGGTTCTTTAATATTTATGCCACATGCTGGGCTAGTGGATGAGGTGCAGAGAATATTTTTGCCTGAAGTAGATTACGATAAAGGAATTCGATGATCCATTTATGTCCTGAAATGGAAAAATACTTTAGATAAGAAAATAAATTTGACGCATGTGAAGAATCAAAAAAGAAGATGCTTCTACAATCCACGGTTGAAGAAATTAAAGTTAATAAGTGCAACTTAGTTCGTCGCCAACTTGAGAAAATTCGACGATCCATGGACTAGAAAATATGGACATTGAATCGTATTGATGCCACAAATGTTTCAATGAATATGAAAAAGAAGGCGCTGATGATAAATGGAAGCATGACATGTTGAAACCCTATCGTGATATCATGGAAGAGTTTCTCAAAACATGATGATCAAAATATCTTTATTGAGTTTTTAGAAACCAATACTATTAGCACTACTATTTCCTTTAAGATGTTGTGAGATGAAATAGATTAAAAGTTTTAGTACAATACAAGTATTTCAATATATAAGAGAGAATATTTTTTAGTCTAAGAAAAAAATAGGACCTATCTTTGTACCTCAATTGCTAAACTCCTATTGTTCTATAGCTAACGTCACCCTTTTGAGATCATTCTATCTTTTTATTAATACTAAAATTATCATCCTAGGGGTCAGAATAAGTTTTATGGAAGTTTTCATCCAATCTAAGAAAATTTTGATGTTTGTCTGATTCTTAGTTTTTGTGAGTAAGATTGTTCCTTTTTTATTAAAAACAACAATGAAATAAAAGAGTTTAAACACTATACATTAAGACATAAAAAGATGTATATAAAATTAAGTCATTTATTAATTTGAATATAGTTGACAACTCTCTTTATTAGCAATATTTGAAAACCTTATCAAAACTACAATGAAATTAGTAATAGGTAAATAAGCAATTTCTAGTTTTTGTTCCCTCAAAATTATTTTTCAAGAAAACGAGCAAAATAACTTACTTCTTTACACTAAAATAAATATCTAATACATAATTTTCATTAAAAAAATGTCCAATTCACTGGTATTATAAGAAATAATTAATTATGGTTCATGCATAATCCCTTCTTTCCTGTCTATGCAGATTTTAATAAGCTAATATATTGTAAGTGTCAGTTCACAGATTCTATTGATAGATACTATTGTCATGGTCTTTGAATATACTATAAGATAGAAACTACAAGTAACATAAAGGAATTAAAATATTTTTCTATATGTTAGCAAGTTATATCACCAAACGTTGTCCCAAGAAGGTGTGGTAGCTTTAGCAAGGTCTCAACTTGTCTCGATCAAAACATATCACGAGTGGATCCCACATTATTCCTTTTCACGGGGAACCAAATTTCCTAGATTAGCCAACAAATATACCTAAAAACTTTTATGAATGAAATACCAACTTCATTAGTCAGCGAAGTATCTATAACACTCCCAATAAATGACAAGTGCAGAAAATATCAAATGTCTTAAACACCCCTAAGAACTGAAAGTCATAGCATCAAAACATCTAACAATGCAAAGTATCGTAAAACCCTAAAAAACCAATATAGTAAAGAAGTATATGTTCGTAGTATTTGGACAAGAACTATGAGTGGGTGTACTCATGGCTTCCTTGAAGGTGTAGCTCACCCTTGAGTCGGAATGATAACCGACTAAATATGAGTCATAGTTGAAGCTGTTGGAATATGCTTCACACTCCACAAGTACCAGTCGATGAAATATTAATAGTTGCTAAAACTTTAAACTGCGTGTTTTTCCTTTTATTTTTAAATTTATTATATGAAATGACCAACCAGAACATTACCTACACCTTCATGCTTTCTCAATGTTCAGTTCTTTCCCATCACTTTTCCAAGTAATTTATAACTTGGTGGGACTGACAATCCGGTCACAAAGCAGCGCATTATGTCTTTGGAGCAAGTTTTTTATTTTTGAGATTCTACTGCTAATATACAGGTGTCGGGCCTAAACATAAAGAAAAAGGCTCCAGATGCCAACTCTGACAGCTTCATTAGCTCTTTAATATCGATTTTAGGCTAGGGCGACCCTCTCTTAGTATCACGAGATTTCGAAACTCATTTTGATCTTTTGGGTGGATTTGTTTTAAATGGTCCTTTGGGTGTGGGGCACAATTTAGATGAAAACAACATAAAATAGAAATTTTGATGAGCCGTTGATTCCAAAATATTAAATTTAATAGGGTAGCATAGTTTATTTACGTTCTTAGGCTTCCGATCGAATCCTGATGGGATGATTAGAAACTTGACACTTAGACAAGTTTGCTAGTGACCTCAACTTTGCGACGCCCTGGATGCCTAAGTGATGTTGCCTTAGTAGGCCTTGGGTCACCTAAAGGCTACCTTGGAAAGTCCATCGCCTATGCAATGACGTGGCCACCTAGGTGATGTCTCCCTAGTGACCCTAGTGTCGCCTAGGAGTTGTCATATTGTATTATGATAGATTTGGGTGGGTATTTAATAGTTGGTTGATAATTTGAGAAATTATTAGTTTATGTAGCCGATTAATGAGCTTTTGGGTAGATTTCTACCCATCTTCCCACATATCGGGTTTGATTGGCACCTCAGTTCTAGTTTTGATTTATTAAAGACATCAAAACAAAATTTTAAGGCCTTAGTCTAGTTTATTTTACGAGCTTTCATTAGTATGCATTTCTCGAGATTAGCAGCAGACCTTATCAACCCACTTTTCTTTTGGTTAGAAACCTAAATTAGTCCCTTTTAACTTAGGAGGTATCCATTTGTTACCTTAGGTTAAATCATGAAACATAGAATGATTTTGATCGGTTATCAAACTATGCCTAGCCTGGTAACTTATGTGAGACTAATATTTAACCGTTAAGGACTTTGTTTATAGACCTAGTGATTCTAACCCACTTCGCTTATAGATACGACTGTTCGTCATGGGGATTTTCTATTACTTGATCAGAAGGAGTGCTATTATTTTAATTATCATTAATTTAAACTTATGAAGTATTTTTGGTTCAAGTTTGGCTTTTTCACCTATATGTGATACTATGTTATGGAGGTACTAATCTTCAATTTAGATTCATGTATGACATTTATGGTTCGGATGGTATTCCATGTATGTTATCACATTTGAGCACACTATAAATTTATCATTATTGATGTCTCTTCCTTGTTTGTATCCACTGGGCTTGTGGGGTTTCGGTTGGATTATTCCATCCTTGTTTGTGCTTTCTAGGTAATATGGGGATGTAGTTATGGGGACTCACTAAGCTTATAATAGTTATCAGACTTATTTGTAAGTGTAACAATATGTCAAGAAATAATATCTGGGTCTAAACAAAATAAGAAAGTTGAGTGAATCTTTAGATTATTGAGAAATCATAGTATAGGCGATGAGATGTTCTTGATGTAAATTTGTTGCATAATATTTTTTGTTTATTTCTTTGACTATATATGGTGTTGCATAAAGTAATCTTAGTTGGTAGATGATGCCTACAAAAAAGTATGGTGCACTGATACTGCTCTTGCTAAATTTCCTTTTGGGGGTGTATGTGTGTTCTTTGGTGCTCATACTTCACTTAGTGACAATTCAAAGTTTGTTGCTTTGAGTTTCAATAAAAGTCATACTTTTTTCAATTTTATTGCTCTTAAAGTATTCGCCTCCTTATTCATTCCTATTATTATGATATATGATATTTATTTCCTTACCGATCATGGGAGTGTCATAAGTTTTATTGCTTTTTAGGAATTCGAGTTGTGAAAAATGAATACTTAGATATATATAGATACAATTTTATATTTTTAAAACTTTTTAGATGTGTAGCACATTAGTAGAAATAAAACAAAAATTTTAAGTCATCAACTTCCATATGCTACTACGCTAACACAATCATGATATTTCTCCATGAATAGCCTTACATTAATTTAGAACGTATTGTCCAAACTATTTTTCTAGAAAATATATTATTAGTAACATTTATCAGCAATTATGCTAAAGGATTAGTGATTTATCCGCAATCTTCAATCATTTGATTTGTTGTGCTTATGTATAATCTGATAATTACAATCCATCTACATGACGAGTTTCATTTAGTTCTCTTTGTGATTGTAAGTTACGTACTTAACAGAATGAGTAGAGTAATTCATTCATAAGGAGGGAGTTACGCGTTCAAATACAATTGTAGTTACATTGACTCTGGTATCTAATAAGGTTTAAGGTAAACTTTTAGTGATTTATTTTTTGATCATGTATTTATTCTATTTCCTTTTTAATCATAATTAATTTATCATTCACATTATTTTATTAAATCCACTTGATAGAATCAAAATATTGCTAGAATGAAAAATTAGTCTTATCCTCAAACATAACAGTTTATCTTTATTAGAAATATCAATGAACAAGTCCATAATCATATTTTACTATGAAAACACTACATCCTTTCTTTCTTAACCACATATAAGAAAAATATATTTTACATTGCTTAACCTATCTCAAGCAACGTTTCTTCTTATAAAGAAAAAATAACAACATATCTATTACAATCCCACTTCAAGGTTAGTACTTATTAACTTAATATTCACACTATCTAAATTCTTCATGCATTGACAGTTTTTATGAGATTGTCTTCTACTTTAATCTAATCAATGGTTTATTTTTACTTATATGAAAAACAATAAATACATCCATCAACAATATCATCAAGTTGAACAAGAACAAGGAAGTGTTTATAATTGGAGCTACAGGGATGGGAAAATCTCGTTTCTCTATTGACCTCGCTACCCATTTTAAAGCAAAAATCATCAATTCCAATGAAAAGCAAGTTTATAAGTAACTTGACATTGTCACCAACAAGATCACAGACACTAAAAAACATGGTGTAACACACTATCTACTAGATAAATATATATTCCCACTAAGTATTTACACTAAACGTCTATTGAAATAATTCAGTAGTAGTTACTGTGAATTAGGGAAAAATACATATAGTTATTTTGATATTATTGTGTATGACAAATTTAATTACATTAATTACTGATCTGAGTGGGAAATGAATAAAATTTTTAAAAGTTAAATACTTGAAATGGCTACGTCTCGCAGATTTATGTGCCGGTAATATTTTTCTACCAAAGCGTTAATATATGGAGCGAAATTATCTAATATTTTAAAACTCTCTAGAGATATGAACCCGAGACATCAAGATTATCAACCGACTTCATTGATAACTAAGTAAAATCCTTGATTTTTGTAAGAATGAATGTCATTTGCCCATTATTACAAATATGTGCATTTCATTTCTATCTTATATATATATATGACAATACATTTAAATTGCAACACTGACAATCACTTTTTCCATATTTGTAAGGTGAAATCGATCCAAATTTTGATTTCATAGCTGAAAGTTTTTGTGCTCAAGCCATTTGCTTGATAGAGAAAATTATAAGTCCTGGATATGTTCCAATCGTCGTTGGTAAGTCAAATTCTTGCATTGAAAAACTTGTGAAAGATCCTACATTCGCATTTAAATTAAATTACATTTGTTTTTTTATTTGGATTGACGTTGACATATATAAACTTGACCCTTTTCTTCGCAAAAGGGTTAATTATATCGTTCAAACAGGTCAGTTTAATTTATCTTTAGTTTATATGTATAGTTAATTTATTAGTGTGAATACATATGTGATATTTGACTTACCATTTTTTCACATACACATGATTTATAATGATAATATAAGTTAGCTTATATGAACCTTGATAATTTTACTAGATGTTTTTATAGAAAATTAACACTTGATGTTTTAAAATAATCATGTAATATTTTAAAATTTTTTCCACAATATCTTTTTAATCTCTCTCTTTAAAAATTAAAGTTCTGTGCAAATGGATTTCAAATAGCTCAAATGGTTCTTTAATATTTATTCCTCAAGGGCTAGTGGATAAGGTGCCGTAAATACTTTTGCCTGAAGTACATTACAATAAAGGAATCTGATGATCCATAGTGTCCCTGAGATGGAAAAATACTTTAGAGAATAAAATAAGTTTGATGCATGTGAAGAATCAACAAAGAAGATGCTTATTGAATTCGCGTTGAAGAAAATAAAGTTAATACTAGCAACATAGTTCATTGCCAACTTCATAAAATTCGACGATTCATGGACCGGAAAATATGGGCATTGAATCGTATTGATGCCACCAAAGTTTTCAAGGAACGAGAAAAAGAAGGCGTTGATCATAAATGGATGCATGACATGTTGAAACCCAGCCTCGATATCATGGAAGAGTTTCTCCAACAATGACGATTACAACATCATTATTGAATTTTTAGAAGACAATACTTTTAGCACTACTATTTCTTTTATGATATTGTGAGTTGAAATAGATTAAAAGTTTTAGTACTATGCAAGTATTTCAATATATAAGTGATAACATGTTTGTAACACCCCAAAAGTACACCCTGGTTGTCACACGGTGCTTACGACCCAGAAGGACCATAAGCTAACCCATGACTGGTACCTACTGTGAGTACTGAATATAATACTGGAATATATATATGCTGAAGAAATCTGAAAATGCCATAAGGTTCTCAAAATGCTAAAATAATAACTGAGTATACCTGATAATAACATCTTAAAACTGAATAAGTAACTATGCTAGTCTAAAAGCCTCTAACTGTCCGAAAATATAGTTGATCAGACAAGCCCCCACCAAACTTCGACTAAAATAACTACTAAACTGCTGGAATACTGAAATAGATAAACTCTATCCTTGAAATATGAGAAATCACCACTATATCGAGTTGGCGATAGCCTGAGCTGCTAAATACAATCAGGAACTTGAGAGTCCGAACCTATGATATGAGACATCATAGAGTAAATGAGAGTATTTATCAGTACATGGAATGTACTAGTATGCTAAGTAAGGTAAGGCTGATATACATAGGATCATATGCATGAGATGATAACGGGCTGAATGAACATCATGACGTAACTGGATGATAGTACATGCAAAATTATAACTACTGAATATACAGTACATATAATACTGCATATATTGGTATACATCATGTATCTAAGATTATACTGAAGCTGAGTACTAAATTTTGATGGATGAGTAACAGATAACAAATAGCCATGGTTCTATAGAACTGACTGAGTTCTTTACTAAATATTGAGACTGAAACTGTAACTGTGGGAGTGTTCATTTAACCTACATACCCCGGTATAGACTGATTTGGGGTCCAAACTATGACCCTAGTTAAAAGGGTGTTAATACCTTGCCACATGATACTAACAATGTTGTGTCAAACCTAATCTAGTAGGAAGACACATGAAATATATACGATTACATCAACCCTAGTCTGGCAGAAATACGACTTACCCTATGCTGGCTACATAGTTCTATAATTCAGAGATTGCTAATAAGGGTAAAACCCTAAATGGCAAGAATGACCCCATCCCTAGGTTATCTCAGTGCTGAATTATTCTCCTAAATGAATGACACTGTTCACGAAATTGTACTAATATTGACTGAACTGACCCTGATCGTGTTGACTGACTGAACTAGACAGAGTTTCACTGAGTTCTATTACTAGAGTAAGTACTACTATTCTTGAACTTTACTGAGACTATTCTATATCTACTTCAACTAAGTAAACAGCTAGATTTTGGGTATTAAATACCCCCTGGACTCGATAACATCAATAATAAAATATAGCATAATTTTTAAAGCATAATCAATAGTCACTTGTTCACAATTCACTCATTTAGACATTCTATCAAACATTTGGATGGTATGAACTTGTACATGAGAGAATCACATGCTACCATGTCATATTTTGACTATTCAATTCACATGGACATTCTATCAAACATTTGAGGAGCATAATTAATGCACTTGATAATTAACAACATATACGCATAATGGCTACAACATTCATCTTGCCAATTTAAGGGTTTTGACATAAGAATTACATAATTCAACATACATGTTAATTTGTTTACATGAAACTTGCAATACATATTGATTCTAAGCCTATACAACAACACAAACATGAATACAATCCAATTCAAGCTAGTAAATAATGAATTTCATAACTTAAAAAAAAAAAGGATTCTTGAACTCCAAGGGTGGAAGGAACCCAAGGATGAGCATCTAACATACATTGTAACTTAAATCTTCCAATAGAACAACATTGTTCAAAGCTTTCTTGGGTTGGAAAACTTTAGTTCTTGGCTTTCTTGAAGGAAGGGCTTGAATAGTGAAGATACTAGGATTATGTTCTTGAGAGAGAATAGTTTAATTTGAGATGATTTGTGAATTATGAGGCAAACATGCCATTTTAGAAGTTAAAATACCATGTTACGGACCCATTGGGTAAAGGGAAAAGACCCAAATAACCTTAAAAATGTGGAATCCAAAATCTGTAAAATGGGGGAAGACTAGAGCATGTGTTGCACGCTTATCGCATGACCTCACTGCCTCACTTACGAAAATGACTATAACTTTTCGCTCGGGTATCGGATTAGGGAGAAATTTGTATTGTTAAAAAGATGACTTGATTATCTATACTTTTTTGGGTCTTGAGATGCAAAATTATACATAGATAAAAAGTTATACACGTTCAAAGTAGAGCCTTGTAGAATCAAACTCCAAACTTTGTGTGAATTAAAGGATCTTAGCTCAACTTTGTTCTAAGAGACACTTATGAGTATTTTTCACCTTGAAATTATTTCACACGCTAGGATAAAGATAATGACATTTTTATTATAAAGAATTTCATGGGATTAGAGTAAACACATATGAGAATGATGCTTCAAAGTCTAGCATTAAAAATATGGGGTTTTACATTATCTCCCCCTTGGTAACATTCGTCCTCGAATAAGACTGGTTAGACAGGGAGTACTGTACGAAGGTAACTAAGATCATATTCTGAACATGCATGAATAGAATTAGGATTGTATAACTGATTCTAAAACATGATACATAAACTGAATATCATGAACTGAACTAATTTCTTGAGCACATGCAATGACATGAGAATGTCTATAAGGATTAGATAGGATGAGGGAGTCAACTTATGAGTAACCATTACCTCATGATAGATCTGGTTTCATGAAGAAAAAATGAGAGATTTAGTACATAAAAAGATCGAAGGGATTACAATATCTTCCTCTTGGGATAGTTCGTCCCCTTAATGATACTGACTTGGATGAAATACTAAGGAAAAGCTGAGATAATGCATGGGACACTTATTGATTCAAACATGACTGAATATCTTGAATCTAAAACTAATGCATGATGCATGAACTGAGCTGAATTCACAATCTACTTGGATACAAATATTTTACTTCATGGAATAGCTATATTATAACACCCCGAGTCTACACCCCGGACGTCACACAGTGCTCATCATCCCAAAGGGCCACAAGTTAACCCATGACTGGTACCTACTATAATCACTAAATAATAACATTGTAATAATGTTAAAATTAGGGTGAATCTGCCATAAGGTTCATAAATGGAATCAAATACTGATAAATAAATACTAAAAACTGAACATCTATTTGAAATAGTCTAGTTTAAAAGCCTTTAGCTATCTTAACATGGAGATGATGGGACAAGTTCCCAACTAACTCTGACTACTGAATATATTGAACTACTAAAATGATAACTCTATTCTCAAGCTATAAGAACTCCCCACTAAATATGCTGCTAATAGGTAGGACTGCTAAGTATAATTAAGAGTCTGTGCATCGAACATATGATATAAGACATCATAGCACAAAAGAAAAGGTATGTGTCAGTACTTTGAATGTACTAGTATGCTATGTGAGTTAGACTGATATGCATGGGTTCATATGCATAAATAGTAACTAGTTGAGTATCATAATTATAACTGAACTGGTTGAGTATCATGAAATAACTGAATGAGAGTACATATATATCTGAAAATGCTGTAAATACTGATTATGCAATACTATGCAAATAAATATGTACACTGTAAATAAGATCATGTTAACACTGGGTTTTGAGTTCTAATAATTTAATTACTGATATTTGAGTTTACTAATAACTGTATTACTATTAACTGGGTGACTTTTTCTAATAGTCGTGATTTAGTAGAACTGAATTGAGTTCTGTACTAAGCTAGGTGACTGTGTTTTACAGTCCTGATTTAGTAGAACAGAACTGAGTTCTATACTAAGTCTAAATCTAAAACTGAAACTGTAGGAGATAATCATTTAACTGACATGCCCGTCTCTAAACTGATTGGGGTCCAACCTATAACCCTAGTTGGAATGGTGTCAGTACCATGCCATGAATAAAGACATCTGAAGTGTCACCCTCATCTGGAAGGTTCCCTGAATCAGAATGGTAGTACCCTCAACTAGAAGGTAAAATACCTTATCAACCCTCAACTGGCAGGTTGATATCTCAGTCTACGCTGGATACGTAGTTATAGAATACTAGGACTATTGCTGGGGACCATACCATCAACTAGCAGGTGAGCTACCATCCTTTGGTTCACTCGGTGCTGAATCTTACACCCAAATGAATAGACACTAAATTGATCACTAGACTGTATTAGGATGGACTAAACTATTACTGATCATGTTAACTGGCTGAACCGGACTGAATTCACTTTATTCTGTAACTGAATGAGTACTACTATTTGTGATATTACTGAGACAATTCTGAAGTTATTGTAATTCTAGGTAAACAACTAGATTTTTGGGTATTGAATACCCCCAGGACTCGATAGCGTATATAGTAAAATATAGCACAATCTTTAAAGCATGATAGCTAGCCTCCTTTTCAGAACTCATTCACTCATTGAGGTATTTTATCAAACTATTGTAAGGAATAAACTTCTACACATGATATTATGCCATGATTTCACTCATGCACTCTCATGGACGTTCTATCAAACACTTGGAGGGCATAATTTATGCACATAATAATAAACAAAATATATAAACATCATGATTACAACTCCAACTTGAAAATTCAAGGGTTTTAACATGAGGTAACATAACATTACCCATATGCTCTTTAATTCACATGAATTTTGCAATTTATCATGGATTGAAACCCAAATGATTATCATGAACACCAATACAATATAGTTAAATCATGGAATTCATGAAAATGATAAACTTGAAATTTTAAAAAGGTTCTTGAACTTCAAGGGTGGAAGAAAACCCTTGGATGAACACAGAACATACCTTGATAAATAAATTCATGAAGATTGATGGTGTGTTCTTGAAATTGAATGCCCTAGGATTTTTTCTTGAGAGAAATTTGAGATTGAATCAATCCACTATTTGGGATCCCCAAACGTGCCTCAAATGATGTTCGAAAGATCAAAAACTCATTTGAGAACACCTACTGACATTCCTGATCATGAATAAACCTAAAAATTGACTTTTTTTTGTCGTAAGGGTCAAAAATAAGTTCATGGGAATATCGAGGCCAAAATCAGACTAAGTGTCAATACTTAGCTTAAAATTTTCAAAGTCTAGGACTCTTTTTATGCTATAAAGGGCTGAGATAGGCTTGAAATTTTATGGGGTCTTAAATATCTATCCCTTGGGAACATATATCCTCGAATGAAACTGGCTAAGCTAAGAATACTGATAGACTGAGTTTACATACTGTACATGCACAACTGAAGCATGATTACATGAATAAAACTAGTGATATGCTGAGTTTCATACTGAACATGCATAACTAAAGCACGATTGAATAATGAAGACATAAAACATGACTGAACCATTTCATGAAGGTATGCATAATATGAGAATGTTACGCAACTTGAATTGATAAAGAATTTGTAAAGGTAATCTGAGCATGGAATTGATTAAATTTAAGGAAAACTATTACCTTAACCTGAGTATGAGTTTGCAGTGAGGAGGTGAAGATACTTGGTCCGTATATCTGCTTCTTCTTCCTAAGTATCTCCCCCAATGAATTGATTTCGCTAAAGAACTTTGACTGGAGAAACATCTTCGCTCCTCAGTCTGCGAATATGATGATTAAGGATTTTGACTAAAACTTCTTCTTAAGAGAGACTGTTCTGAACATCTATACGCTCTATAGGTATTATAACTTCTGGGTCACTAATGCACTTCTTTATCAAGGAGACATGAAGCACTTGATTTACTGAAGCTAAGACTGAAGGCAACTCAAGCTTATAATCTACCCTGCTAAAAAATTTTAGAATTTGGTAAGGATCGACAGATCGGGGACTGAGCTTACCTTTCTTGACAAACCACTTCACCCACTTCATAGGAGAGATTTACAAATACACATAATCACCAATATCTAACTTAAGATCTTTTCTTAATACATATGCATACGATTTCTGTTGGCTTTGAGTAATCTTGAGTCATTCCCTGATTAACTAAACATTTTCTAAGGCATCAAATACAAAGTCAAGCCTTATCACTACGGCCTCACCTACTTCAAACCAATTGATGGGAGATCTACATCTCCTCTCATAGAGCACCTTAAACAGGGCCATTTGAATATTGGAATAATTACTGTTGTTATATGCGAACTCAATCAAAGGAAATTGGTCATCCCAACTATCTTTAAAGTCAATGGAACAGACTCTTAACATATCGTTGAGATTCTGGATGGTCCTTTCTACTTGACCATCTTTTTAAGGGTGAAAGGTTGTACTAAGGTAAACTTGGGTACCAAGACCCATTTGGTAGGCTTTCTAGAAATAAGAGGTGAACTGCATACCTCTTTCTGGAATAATGTACAGTGGAACTCCATGCAACCTAACGAACTCTTTAACATAGAGCTTGGCATAATCCTTGATTGAATAAGAGGTATGAAGTGGTAAGAAATGATATGATTAGGTCATCTTGTCTACAATAACCCAAATCAAATCATGTTGGCGACAAGTAAGGGGCGAAACCATCACAAAATCCATGTTCACCTCCTCCCACTTCCAAATGGGACTACTGAACTCCTGCATAGATCCACTAGGCTTCTGATGCTCGATCTTAACTTGTTGATATGTTAAGCACTTAGCTATAAACACTGTAATATCTCTTTTTATCTGGCCCAACTAATAGAATTCCCGTACGTCGCGGTACGTTTTGGTGGCCCCTGGGTGAGTTGAGTAGCACACGCCATCCACTTCTACAAGAATCCACTGTCTCACACACATATGGTACCCATAGTCTACCCTTGTAACATAACACACCTTTTCCCCCTTTAAAGAAAACATCTACTTTCTGATCTCTGACTGAGTCTTTCAGTTTAACTATACTAGGATCCCTGTCCTACTTTTCTTTTACTTCGAAAACTAAAGATGATTCTAAACTATTTTGCACCCATAAGCTATTCTCTACTTAATCGACAAAGCAGACACCTATTTAGGTAAGCTAGTTAACTTCCTGAAATAACTTCTTCTTACTATTCTCTATTTGGGTAACACTACCCATAGAAATTCTACTGAGAGAATCAACCACTACATTGGCCTTTGCCCGGATGATATAGAACACTTATCTCGTAGTCTTTCAGTAACTCTAACCACCTTCTTTTACATAGGTTTAGGTCTTTCTGAGTAAATAAATACTGCAAGCTTTTATGGTTTGTGAACACATCAATATATACTCCATACAAATAATGCCTCCACATGTTTAAGGCAAACACTAAATCTTGTAACTCAAGATCATGAGTGGGGTAATTTTTTTTGTAGAACTTAAGTTACGTAGAGGCATATGCTATGAACTTACCTCTCTGCATAAAAATACACTCCAAACCAACTCAGGAGGCATCACAATAAACCAAAAATCCTTCTGAACTATCTGGTAACATCAAAACTAGAGCTGTAGTAAGTCAAGTCTTCAACACTTGAAAGCTCTTCACCTAAGAATCTGACCACTGGAATTTGACTTTCTTCTGAGTCAATCTGGACATGGGGGATGAAATAGATGAAAATCCCTCAACAAACCATCGGTATTAGCCATCTAAACCTATGAAATTCATGATATCTGATGGAGAGATGGGTCTAGGCCAGTTTCTTAATACTTCGGTCTTTTAGAGATCAACTCTTATACCATCATCGGAAACTATATAACTAAGAAAAGCTACTGACCTTAGACAAAATTCAAACTTACTAAATTTAGTGAACAACTGATGGGCTTTGAGGGTCTGTAACACTATTTTGAGATGGTCTACATGATCATATTCACTGCGGGAGTAGAAAAGAATATCATCGATGAAAACTATGATGAACATGTCCCAATACTGTTTAAACACACAGTTCATCAAGTACATGAAAGCTGCTGGGGAATTGGTAGGACCAAATGACATAAATAAGAATTCGAAGTGACCATACCATTTTCTAAAAGCTATTTTTGGAATGTCACATTCTCTGACTCTGAGTTGATGATAGCCTGATCTAAGGTCTATATTAGAAAAGTAGCTGACACCCGAAGTTTGTCAAACAAGTCATCAATCCTGGAAACAAATACTTTTTCAAGACCGTGACTTTGTTTAACTGATGGTAGTCTATATATATTCTAAGAGAATCATTCTTCATACGCATGAATAAAACTAGTGCACCCCATGTGGAAATACTAGGTCTGATGAACCCCTTATTTAGGAAATCTTTTAACTGTTCTTTTAATTCTTTGAGTTTTACTAGAGCCATTCTATATAGCAAAATAGAGATAGATAGAGTATTTGAAAAAAGGTTGATTCTAAAGTTGATTTTCTTTTGGGAGGCACCCCGAGAAGATCTTCGTGAAACACATCTAGAAATTCATATGCTACTGATATTGACTCAAGATTAGGGGTCTTTAAGCTAGAGTCTTGAACTTCTACGAGATGATAAACATACCTTTTGGATATTCTTTTCTTTGCTCTAAGATAGGAAACAATCTGACCTCTAAGTACTGAAGTACTACGTCTTTATTCTAGGACAGGTTCATTCGAGAACTGAAGGTGGACAACTCTATTTCTATAGTCCATTGAAGCCTAGTACAAATAAAGCCAATCTATACCGAGAATGACATCAAAATCCATCATCTCTAGCTCTACTAAGTGTGCTGATGTAACTTTTTGAGATACCATAATCGGACAATTCTTGTATACCCATCAGGCTATGATAGATTTACCCACTAGGGTAGAGACTGAGAAAGGCTATGCTAGGATTTCAGGACTGACTCTAAAGTCAACAGCTATATAAGGAGTTACAAAGGACAAAACTGCTCCTGGATCCAGCAAAGCATAAACATGTAAATGATAAACATGTAACATACCAGGGACCACATCTTCAGAATTTCCCTGATCCTTTCAGGACTAGAATGCATAAAGTCTATTTCGGTGCTGCCCACTGATAGCGCTGGAAGTATCACCCTACTGATTAGAGCATTCGGGATGAGCTGAAGGATGATTATACTGAACCTGAGAATGAGACTGAGGATAATCTCTAATTCTATGACCTAGATTTCCATAGCTAAAACAAAGATGTTTGCTAGCTCTGTAGATACTCTAATGGTTTCTGCCATATTTCTAGCAAAGAGGATCTATTTGGGCACTGCTAACACTACCCTGAGGTTTAGGGCCTAGTTTTCTATCTTTATTACCATCTTTGAATTTTGACACTGAAGCACTAGCTAAGGATGCAGTTGGAACTTATGATTTTGGGTAGGACTTAGAACGATTTCCACCCTCGGACTTAGGCTGAGTGAAGTTGAAGCTACCTGTTCTAGCCCTCTCCTTCTCTTTATTATTAGTCTTATTTATCTACTGAGCATGGTCCATGAGACTAGATAAATCCATATCCTTAATTAGAATTACGGTCCTACACTCCTTGACCATACTATTAGACACACCTAACATAAAATTACTCATCTTAGATCTTCTATCTGCTATCATATGAGGAGCATATCTGGCTAATTGAGTAAACTTGAGAGAATACTCCTTCTCTATTATATTTTCCTTCTTTAGATTAATACACTCCATAACATTTAGTTCTCTTAACTCTAGTGGGAAGAACCTATCCATAAAAGCAGTAGCAAACTTCTCCTATTCTATAGGCCCTACATCTGCGGCCCTCTTTACCTTTCATTGCTTGAACCATGAGTGAGCCATAACCTAAAACCGATATGCGGACAAAGAATCACTTATACTTGCAGTCACCCCCATAATATATGTGACTTTCTGCACGTGATCAAAGAATTCTTCTGGGTCCTCTTCTGACTTAGACCTTGTAAATGATGGAGGACTCATTTAGGTGAGACCCAAATTCTAGCTGCAGTAGTATTAGCCACTGGGTTGGCCTAGAAAACTATTGAAAGTTCATTCTGGGCTACCATAGAATGATCTAAATTGGTGAAAGATTCTCTAAATTCTGCATGGGAAGCATGCTCATCCAAGGGATCTGGCTCGATGGGCGGAGGTGCTGGCTGGTTTCCTATTCTTCTTGCATTAGTCTTTTTAGGAGGCATATTCTGTAAATAGAAAGGAAACATTAAATAGACAGTGAGTTTACTTTGATCTCATGCTCACTCGCATGATATGAAGACTGAAAGAAGGGAAATTTTTCCTAAAATACCTTATAGCCTCTTGTACATAAGTGTGGCACACTATAAACCCATTCACAAGACTCTACTTAACGCAGGTTTCTAACTCCCTAGGAATTTTTTGAACCTTAGGATTCGATACCAAGTTTGTAATGCCTCGATTCTACACCTCGAACATAATAATGTGCTCATAATTCGGAAGGACCACAAGCTAACCCATGACTGGTACAAACTGCAATCACTGAGTAATAACACTTTAATAATGTGGAAATTAGGCTGAATCTTCCATAAGTTTCATAACTGGAACTAAATACTCATAAATAAATATTGAAAACTGAATAACTATCTGAAATAGTCTAGTCTAAAAGCCTCTAGCTTTCTGAACATGGAGTTGATGGGACAAGCCCTCAACTAACTCTGACTACTAAATATGCTGAACTAATGAAATACTAAAATGATAACTCTTTCCTCAAACTATGAAAACTCACCACAAAATCAGCTACTGATGCGCTGGGCTGCTAAGTACGATCAGGAGCCCCTACGCCTGAACCTATAATATAAGACATCATAGTGCAAAAGAAAAGGTATGTATCAGTACTTTGAATGTACTAGTATGCTAAGTGAGGTAGGATGATATGCATGGGTTCATATATATGAACAGTAACTAGCTGAGTAACCTGAATATAATTTAATAAGTGTACATGTACATTTGAAACTGTTGTAAATACTGATTATGCAATACTATGCACATAACTACGTATACTATAACTAAGATCATGTTAACATTGGGTACTGATTTTTGATAACTGAATGACTGATATCTGAGTTTACTGATATTTGTTTTACTGTTAACTGGGTGACTATTTTTAACAGTCCTAATTCTATAAAACTGAACTGAGTTCTATACTGAGCTGGGTGACTGTGTTTGACAGTCCTAGTTCTGTAGATCTTAATTGAGTTCTTTAGTGAGCCTGAATCTAAAACTTAAACTATGGGAGATAATCATCAAGCTGATATTTCCCTCTCTAAACTGATTTGGATACAACTTGTAACCCCAATAGGAAAGATGTTAATACCGTGCCACGAGTAAAGGTAGCTGAAGAGTCACTCTCATCTGGTAGGTGCCCTAAATAAGAATGGTGTTACCCTAAACTGGAAGGTAAAACACCTTATCAACCCTCAATTGGTAGGTTGATATCTCAACCTACGCTGGCTACACAATTTTAGAATGTAGCGACTGCTGCTAGGGACCACACCCTCATCAAGCAGGTGAGACCCCATCCTTGGGTTCACTAGGTGTTGTATCCTACTACTAACTAAATAGAAACTTTACTGATCACTAGATTTTACTAGGTTGGAATGAACTGTTACAAATCGTGTTAACTCACAGAATTGGACTTACTTCATCGATTCCTGTAACGGACTAAGTACTATTGTTTGTGACATTACTAATACTATTCTAAAGTTACTGTAATTCTAAGTAAAAATCTAGATTTTTGGGTATTGAATAACCCCAGGACTCGATAGAGTAGATATTAAAAAATAGCACAATCTTGAAAGCATGATAGCTAGTTACTTTGTCACAACTTATTCATTCATTGAGGTATTTTATCAAACATTTGTAAGGCATGAACTCGAAAACATGCTATTATGTCATGATTTCACTATTTCACTCTCATGGACAGTCTATCAAACACTTGGAGGGCATAATTTATGTAAATAAAAATAAACAACATATATAAACATCATGATTACAACCGCAACATTCAAATTCAAGGGTTTTAATACGAGATCACATCAGATTACCTATATGATCTTTAATTCACAAGAAATTAAAAATTTATCATGGGTTGAAATCCAAATAATTATCATGGACATCAATACATTATAGTTAAATCATAGAATTCATGAAAACAATAAACTTGAAATTTTAATAAGTTTCTTGAACTCCAAAGGTAGAAGGAAACCCATGGATGAACACCTAACATGGCTTGATAAATAAATTTGTGAAGATTGATGGTGTTTTCTTGAAGCTTTGACTTGAAATTGAATTCCCTAGGGTTTTTTCTTCAAAGAAATTTGAGAGAAATTTAGAGGAAGTGAGGAATTTTGCCTTTTGAAATGTTTAATATCGTGTTTTAGGGTTGAATAAAAATGGTAAAATGACCCAAATAACCCTATGGATGAGAATTGTTTTTAATGAGTAGAAACCGTGCCCAGTGATGTGCTGGGCGCCATACCGCATCGATGGTCGATGCGATACCCAATGTGAGGCATCGTTATTGGGTTGGCTCACTGTAATTTGCACTAAAGGCTAATGAAATATTTTTTTTGATATGATAGGCGACGCGGCATATAGAGATTAGGTCGATCCACTATTTTAGACCCCCAAATGTGCCTCAAATGATGTTCAAAAAATCTGATACTCTCCCGAGAACACCTATGGACATTCCTGATCATGAATAAACCTCAAAATTGACAGTTTAAGGTTGCAAGGGTCGAAAATAAGTTCATGGGAATATCAAGGCCAAAATATGACTAAGTGTCAAACTGAGTTAGGCTTGAAAGAGTAGGTCACTGAAAGGTTAGGACATGAGGACCTAAAGAATGAAAGAGTAACTTTGACACTCAATTCAGGCCTGAGGAATAGTATATCAATGACATAAATTCATCCAAGAAGTATGAATTGAGGACATACATGATGTAAATTAGATTTTGCTGATCATCATAATGTTAGAATGAGTACAATGAATTGAGCATACTGTAAAACATGAGTACATGTTTCATGAGCTGCTTGACCTGATTTTGGAGTTCGTAAATTCATGGAACATGATTTGTACTGTTGAATAAGCTAGAACTCTTAATGTTAGGGAATGTAAGCGTACATGATTCTCTGGAAAGAAAACAAATACGTGTTGTGATCGTGGAGTTGACATGTAAGGCATGAGCAGATACCGTGATAACTCAAAAACATTGTGTTGAAACTGTCTTTGTACCTCAATTTCTAAACTCCTATTGATATATAGATAATTTCACCCTTTTGAGATCATTCTATATTTCTTATTAATATTAAAATTATCATCACAGGGGTGAGGCTGAGTTTTATGGAAGTTTTCATCCAATCTAAGAAAATTTAATTTTTTTTCCAATTATTAGTCTTTATGAGTAATATTGCTCCTTTTTTTATTAAAAATAACTATGAAATAAAAGAGTTTAAGCACTATACATTAAGACATAAAAATATGTATACAAAATCAAGTCATTTATTAATTAGAATATAGAAGACAACTCTCTTATTTAGCAATATTAGAAGACATAATTAAAACTACAACGAAATTGGTAATAGGTAAATAAGTCATTTCTAGATTTTGTTCCCTTAAAATTATTTTTCAACAAAACGAGTAAATTGACTTACCCCTTTACACTAACATAAACATTTAATGCATAATTTTCATTGAAATAATGTCAGTTCACTGGTATTATAAGAAATAATTTATTATGGCGCATGCATAATCCTTTCATACCTGCCTATGCAGTTTCTGATAATCTAATTTATGGTAAGTTTCAGTTTGCAGATTCTCATGGTAGATACTATGGTCATGGTCTTTTGGTATACCATATGATGGAAACAAGTAACGTGAAGGAATTTACATAATTTCAGATAGTGAGTAAGGTATATCACAACACGTAGTCCCAAGAAGTTATGGTAGATCGAGCCCGACCTCAACTTTTCATGACCAAAACTCATCGCGAGTGGGTCCCACATTATTCCACTGCACGGAGAACCAAATTACCTTAATTACCCAATACCAATACTTAAAAACTTTTAAGAATGAAATTCTAATTTCATTAATCAGCCAAATATCTATAAAAGTTCATAATAAATAACAAGTGACAATAATATCGAATGTTTCAAAATACCTTAAGAGATGAAAGCCATAGAACCAAAACATCTAACAATTCCAAACTATAGGTAAAACTCCATAAATTAGTGTAGTAAAGAGGTGTATGTCAGTAACATTTGGACAAGAACTATGAGTGGGTTGACACATGGCATCCCGAAAGATGTAGCTCACCCTTTAGTCAGAATGATAACCAGCTAAATATGAGGCATATTTGTAGCCGCTAGAATATGCATCACACTCCACAAGAAAACCAGTTGATGTAATATTAGTAGTTGCTAAAACTTTAAACTGCAGGTTTTTCCTAGTTATTTTTAAATTTATTATATACATTGACCCATCAGAACATTACCTGCAACTTTGTGCTTTCTCAATGTTCAAATCTTTCCCATTGCTTCCCTGAGTCATTTATGACTTGGTAGGACTGACAATCTGGTCACTGGGTAGCTCGTTATGTCTTTAGAGCATGTTTCCTATTTTTGAGATTTTTTTGCTAATATAAGTGTGTCGGGTCTAAACATGATGAAAAAGGCCCTGTATGCAAACTCTGACAGCTTTGTTAGGTCATTAATATCGGTTTTAGGCTAGGGAGACCCTCGCTTCGGGTTTTGAGGTTTCCAAAATCATTTTGAGCTATTGGGTATAGGGCCTAATTTAGATCAAAGTGACCTAAAATACTAATTTTGATGCACTGTTGAGTCTAGAATGCAGAATTAGTAGGGTATCATAGTTCATTTGTGTTCTCAATGTTCCGGTCAAATCCCAAGGGGACGGTAAAAAATATGACACTTAGCTAAGTTTGCTTGTAACATCAACTTTGTGATGCCCTGGACTCTTAGGCGATGTCTCGTTAGTGTGCCTTGCATTGCCTTGGAAAGTCTATCGCCTACGCAATGACGTGGCCGCCTAAGAGATGTCACCCTGGTGACCCTAGTATCACGTAGCCTATGCCACCATGTATTATGATAGAGTTGGGTGGGTATTTTATAGTTAGTTGATAATATTAGCAATTATTAGGTTATGTAGTCGATTAATGATCTTTAGGATAGATTTCTACCCATCTTCCCTCATATTGGATTATATTGGAACCTGAGTGCTAGTTTTGACATATTAAAGACCTCGAAACAAAATTTTATGGCCTTAGTCTAGTTTGGTTTATGAAGTTGCATCAGTATGGATTTCTCAAAATTGTATCAGACCCTATTGACCCTCTTTCTTTAGGTTAGATCCTTGATTTAGTCCCTTTACATTTAGGAGGCAATAATTTTCTACCATAGGTTAAATCATGACACATAGAATGATTTAGATAGGTTATCAAACTTTTCCTAGCCTTTAAACTTTTGTAAGACTAATATTTAACGGTGAAGGACTTTGTTTATGGATCTAGTGATCCTAACTGATTCGCTTAAAGATTCGACCGTTCGTCATGGGAATTTACTTTTACTTAATCTGAAGGAGAGCTATTATCTTGAATTATCATTACTTTAAACTTAGGTAGTAGTTTGGGTTCAAGTTTGATATTTGTCACCTATATGTGACACATTTTATGGCGGCACTAATCTCCTATATCGGTTCAAGTTTGGCATTTATGGTTCGGATGGTATTCCAAGTATGTTATCATATTTTAGCACACTTTAAAATTATTATTATTGATGTCTCTTCCTTGTTTGTATCTACCGAGCTTGTGGGGTTCGGTTGGATTATTCCTTCCTTGTTTGTGCTTTCTAGGGCTTATGAGGACGCTATTATGGGACCCACCAACCTTATAGTAGTTATAAGACTTATTTATAAGTGTAACAATATGTCAAGAAATAATACCTGGGTCTAAACGATATAAGAAAGTTAAGTGAATTTTCAGATTATTAAGAAATCATAGGATAGCGATGAAATGTTCATGATGTAAATTTGTTGCGTAATATTTTTTGTTTATTTCTTTGACTATATATGGTGGTGCATGAACTAATCTTAGTTGGTCTATGATGCCTACAAATACGTGTGGCGCACTGATACTACTCTTGCTAAATTTGCTTTTGGGGGTGTATGAGTGGTCTTTAGTGATCATACTTCACTTTGTGACTATTCAAAGTTTGTTGCTTTGAATTTCAATAAAAGATACTTTTTGAATTTTGTTACTCTTAAAGTATTTGTTCTACTTATTCATTCCTATTATTATGATATATGATATGTATTTGCTTACCGATCATAGGGGTGTGATAAGTTTGATTGCATTTTAGGAATTCAAGGAGTGAAACACGACTATAAAGACAAATATATCTATATATATAGATGTCATGACCCAAACCAAGGCCCTGGCTGTGATGGACATCCCAAACCAGGAAGGTCCGAGTGCCCTTTCTAATTTGCAGTCATATACACCATTCATATACTAAGAGGAAATGTGGAAATACATAACAAAATGGAATCATTTTAAACTTTTTTTTCAAACTACTCAATACTAAAATGAGTTCATAAAGATAAAAAACATCTAACACTAGTCTATGAAATCTCTACTAACTGAAAATGACCTCTGTCTGAAGACTGGGACAAGGCCCCCAGTCGGATCATGAATCAAAATAAAATAACAATGATTTATATATTAAGTCTTCCAGAATAAGGGAGGCTCACCAATTGTAAATCTCTGACCAATCAATCTGTAGCATAGCGGGCCCCTAGAACTGAGTCTACGATCCTGAAATATAGGTGTTCAATATAGATGTACTAGTAAGAAGAGAAATCCACAATAATGTATTTATATATAACATAAGTGAGAGCAATTCATAAAAAATTTTGCATATAATTTATGAAAACACATGGGCACACTTCAAAGACTTTGAAACATTTCTTTGAAACCATGACTTGCTCTTTGCCTCACCTCTGAGCTAGATTGTACACCCTACAAGTCTGATATTCCACGGGCTACATGGAATCCGCCATTGAATCGGTGTGTAAACCCTCAACCCAGGCTTGGCGCAAGGGTTAGTGTCTGAGTCTGATATGCCATGGGGTACTAGGCCAGCATATAATCCCTCTGGGGTACATAATAACCCGTATTAGCAATACACGGTTTTAGGTAATGAGCTTTCTAAAAGCGTGCCTTCTTAGGGTAACCACCTAACATCTCTTATGCCCATTTATAACCTTTTCTCAACATACAACTTTCAAAATCTCTATATCGGATAATCTAATTGAAATCTGACTTCTATTCTATTCTAAGTTTGCTATGGTATTATCTATTTTGGTATCGTCATACCAAGACATGCAAGCCGTATGTCTAAGCCACATAAATATGCATTAGTTCCTTCAATCCAATTGATTCAGTAGAGCACCAAAAACATTTAACAATGCAAGAGAGTTCTTATTTTTAAAACATATTTCAAACTATGCAGGGATTCTTTCTTTTCAACATTTCAACAAACATGTTGTGGTCAAGTATTTTTTTAACAAACCATGCAAACTCTATGATAACCACTTTTTATTTATATTAACAAAAATCACCATTTCTTCAGTTCATATCAAAAAATCAAGGCTTAAACAATAGTAAAGATATTTGAATCGTGCTTCTCAATATGCAATTGAATAATTCATAACATATGAAAACAAGAGGCTTTACAACAAGAGAGGAATTTTAATTGTTCATGCTCTCAATTAAACATTAGAACTCAAAAATTCGTACATACTTATATATGAGTAAAAATCTAATTTAGGGGAAGGCCTAAAGATCAAAACATTATCATAAAAAGGATTTTACAATGCACATTTGTAAATGTAAATTTAAAACCCATTGCAAATTCTTGATTTCTTAACATTTAAACATTATCAAAATGATTTCACCATCCCCATGTAGTTTTGGAAAACCCCACGTACCTTAATTGATGAGGAATTCATGAAAGATTAAACCTTTAAGCTTGAATGTGCAAACCCTAGTTGGTTTTTCTCCTTTTGTATTTTAGAAGATTAATTAGGGGTTTTTGAGAAGGAAATAACGTACATTAGGGTTGAAATTCATCTATAGATGTTTTAGGAATCTTATGGGGCATGAAAGGACCGTATTTCCCATAAATAACACTAAAACAGAGCTTTTACAATGTTCTTCCAAAGGTGGCGACGCACAGCCCATGGCACAAGCCAAGCTGGGCAACGTACAGGACATGGCATTCCCTTAAGTGGGTGTCGCATACCCGATCACATAGTCTGGATCGAATCTCATTCAAACACTCATAACTTTTGACTACGGACTCAAGTTGACGAACGACCGGTGGAGTTGGAAAGAAGATTCGAAGGGCTTTAGATTGATATATATTCGGCCCTCTAACTCTTTATATACAAGAAGGTATGGTCGATACAAGTTTACCCAAGTTGATACATTCATCAAAACCTAATTGATAGAAGAGTTTTCAACTCGTCTTTAAGTTACGGAATTTTTATGACCTCAATTCATATTCAAAGGTATTCATACACTATAAGATTGACCATCACACATTTATTAACAAAGAATCATTGGGTTCGAGTCTATACGCCTAGAAAACATGGTTCAAACTTTAGTCCAAAAGTGCGGGGTGTTACATTATCTCTCCCTTAGGATCAGTCATCCTCGAATGATGGGTAGGGACTTTTCGAAACTCTAAAAGTGTAGAATAATGAATGTAACATCATATTGAACATTTTTCCTCAACAAAATATGCGAAGGCATAAAACGAGCTTCATGATAACCCCTAGGGAAGAATGTAAGCACGAAACATGAGGTAATGAAACTTTACATAGGGATGATCTTGCACATGATTTCCATGATTCATTATCATCACAACCTAAGGTATGAGTTTATTTAGTGCTCATAGTCTGGATTTGTATTGATACTAATCATGAAATAGGATTTTGCGGAAGATAGGATTATAAGCATTCCCTTCCTTACAAGGTACCACGAATTGACATAAACTCACCCCAAAAAATAAATAGCATACTTCACACTCTCCAACTTACAATTCTCCAATCACACATCTAACCACAAGAATTTGAGTCCCACTACTTAGTACTTTATGCTGAAGCCTATCTCAGAGTTAAAAGGTGCTAACTTAAGCTACAGGACCCTGTACTTTACATCCCTTTAAGAATATTTCTTCACCTTATCACTACCATCAAACACCCTTGGGATTTCATTTATAGAGTACTAACCACATTGTACATAGGCTTGTGATTAGAGAAATCACAAAATTCATGCCTAATTTTTACTACACCCACTACATAGATCTCCCCAGTAAGACCAACAATTTCAATCAATCTAACAAATATTTTCACCACATTTCTCCTTCTTAGTTATTTCATGCAAAAAAAGTTCATCACCTTCTTCCCTCATCTCCTATAACTTTAGCTTAAGAAATCATATCCAAAAATTTTCTCTATCAAGAAAATTTACTCCCATACCTAAAACATCACCACGCTTTAACAACTACCATCATACTAACATATAGAGGGTCATTGAGGGACCTAAGCATAAACGTCATGAAAGGAAGTTACACTATTAGACCCTAACTTATACTTATTGCACTACTCAAGGAGGGACAAGAAATGAAGATACAATAAAATATACACGAAATGCTTCATATATTAAGTGTTTTGCTCATAATTAAAGAGATACTTTGCATAATCACAACATAGGTAAACACGAGTGCTTACATCATAAGTAGAATAACATAAGTTTGGAAGTCATAAAGTCAACGATTGAAACAAGGACTTTTACTCAAAGCTATCGCTTCTCATTTGCAGAGATGAAAAAGTCATGAGTTCGCACAACTTTATCACTTTTGCTAATCACGACATAAAAGTGAATTGGTAACATATGAAAGTATAGTTTTTCAGAATAGAGCATGATTTGGGTCATAGATTTATGGTTCATGAGCAACAAATAATAGAGCTTGGATACTTGAAATATTGGATTGCTGAGGGACATTATTTCTTCTAGTCTGGAGGCTGGAACATGACATGAGTTACATCGAGATCTCAAACCTTAAACATAGACAAGACTTGATTACATAAGACATTGTTAGATGTCCATTCAAATAGAAGTATGAGGAGTTTGCTTGGATAGGGATTGATTTATCATGATTCTTATTTGAAACTTGACACCACATGAATATTCGGGAACTACCTTAATCCATCATCTCCCCCTTAGATAAAAGTCACAATACTAGAATTGTGGACATATTTTCTTGTTAAATCTACAAGCACAACACTCAACATAATGGGGTATCACCATACATATAAACACCAAACTTTCCCTTTTTTTAACTATATTCTAAAGGCATTCATTTCCAAGAGCTCTACTCTTAATTTTTTGCTATCCTCTATAGCCATCAACCTACAACTCACAGTCTCATGAGCATACACATCCTCACTCCTTATCACATAAAAATCCACTCACCATTACTTAACATTCTAACATTAGACCACTAATCACATAACTTCCAACATAATAAAATTTGTAAAACTATACCAAAGGCATGTATTGCCTACCTAAATTTCCTCAATTCAACTCTAGATAATGCTATACACAACTCTCCAGATTTGTTCATATTACAAAATTTGAGATTGAAACCTAGGTACATATGAGACTCATACACATCATGCCTTATCTAACAACACGCTACCTCGGGGTTCAACTTATTATTTTTCTACTTATGCACCTATCCACTTAAAAAGTCAACCATAATCCATCTTTTATTTATACTAGTCCTCATGTACATAATTATCTCACAATTACCACTTAAACTTTTCATCAATTAACAACCTAGGATCTATCGCAAATCACATCAAGCCTACTAATTCATTCCCACAAGATATACATCATTAATCTTAAGCTACTATTCTCATAACTGATCAACCTAGGCTCTATCGCAAATAACATCAAGCCTACTAATTCATTCACACAAGAAATACATCATTAATCTTAAGCTACTATTTTTACCACCATATTCCACATCTAATGTTCAAGTCTATTGCATAACACCAATCATGGGATGCCGATGAAGCATGCCGCATATTATACGATCCCATCAAATAGAAGTGTCAACCTAAGTCTATTACTTTACTTATCTATGACCCATAAGTTCATCCTCTCCACGACATTACTACAACACTTGTAAATCTACTACATATCTTTTCACAAGTAGTGATTATTTACATCTACTAGAGGAAAAAACAATCAAAGGGGGATAGAGCCACATAATAAATATTTTCGATCTTAATCTTATAATATAACCAATTTCAATAGTATCAACGTATTCTAATCTCTCACATCATACTTACTTACCAGAGCATACATTTAGACAAACTTCAAATTCCATTTACACCAATGAGTCTCTACCCATTACTTGTTTACTAATCTACCCCTCTCCATTTACAACTTACAAATGATTTCTACAACCACCATAACTATATATTCTGAGATTCTTCCCTATTTTGAATAAATAATAATCATAGCTTGCCACTTCTTTCACAGACTACCTTAAAATTTAGAAATATTGCTACCACATAAGTCTATCACTATAAAAAGAAAAATCACTTCTCAATCCACGAATATACAACTAAAACTATTTATTGACACAAAAGTCACCCTCACTCTGACCGCAAGGCTTGTGACTTCATGTCACCAACCTCTGGACCATCTCACTACCAATAGGTCATGAAACTTTAACATATACTGCTACTCAGGTGGAAATACAGTTCTAACATTTTACTACATATCATTACCCTTATGCATGACATCTGCAACATAAATTTTGAAAGGGGACTGAATACGCTATGTACCTTAGGCTGGAAAGCATGATTTCATCAGGATAAAGGTATACACTAGAATTAATACACCTTGAAGCACTAGTGGACTCCTTTGAAGTCCTTATGCTCCCTCATAACTTTATGGACATCTCGATCAGAGAGAACTATATCATTAGGGAAGCTAGACTCATAAACTTTTATTACCTCGATAATGAGGCATGACCCATGAAATTAGAACAAGGAAGGAATTTGGATAACTTTCTTATGGATGACGCTATAGCATGATCTAGAGTATGAAATAATAAGAAACAACTTATGAATGCCTTGTAGCCTCCTGATTAAAAGTATGGTGCACAACATATCCATAAGTAAAACTCTACTAGACATAATTTTACAGACACCCTACGACCATTAATCATGCTCTGATACAAAGTTTATCACAACTCGAACCAAAGCCCTGGCCGTGATGGACATCCTGAACAATGAAGGCCCGAGCACCTCTTCTAACTTACAATCATATACACCATTCATATACTAAGAGAAAATGTGTAAATACATAACAAAATAGAATCATTTTCAACTTTTTTTTCAAACTACTCAATACTTAAATGAGCTAATAAAGATAAAAAATATCTAACTTTTGTCTGTGAAATCTCTACTAACTAAAAATAACCCCAGTCTGAAGACTGGGACAAGGACCCAGTCTGAATACTGGGACAAGGACCCAGTCGAACCATGAATCAAAATAAAATAACAATAACTTATACATTAGGACTTTCAGAATAAGGGAGGCTTACTAACTACAAATATCTGACCAATCAATCTATCGCTTAGCAGGCCCCCGGGGTTGAGCGTAAGATCTTTAAATATAGAGGGTCAATACAGATGTACTGGTACACATAGAAATATAAAATAACATATTTCTATTTAACATAAGTGGAGCAATTCATCAAACATTTTAGATATAATATATGAAAATACATGGGCACACATCAAAGACATAGAAAAATTTCTTTGAAACCATGACTCACTCTTTGTCTTACTTTTGAGATAGGTGGTATACCCTATAAGTTTGATATTCCATAAGCTATGTCAAATCCGTCGTTGACTTGTAAGGTAAGCCCCTAATCCAAGTTTTTTACAGTTGAAATTTTTGATTCTGATATGCCATACGCTATTAGGCCAATGTTTAATCCCTATGGGGAAATAATAACCCGTATCGGCAAAACACAGTTTTGAGCAATGAGTTTTCTAAAATCGTGCCTTCTTTGGGTAACCACCTCACATCTCTTAAGCCCATTTTTAACCTTTTCTGAACATACATTTTTCAAAACTCAAAGTCTAACAATCTAATTGAAATCTAACTTCTATTCTATTCTAAGTCTGTTGTGATATTCATCTATTTAGGTATCATCATACCAAGACTTTCAAGTTGTATGTGTAAGCCATATAATAATATGCATTAGTTCCTTCAATCCAATTAATTCAGTTGACCACCAAAAATATTTAACAATGCCAGAGAGTTCTTATTTTTAATACATATTTCAAACTATAGAGTGCTGGTCTAGTATTTTGTAACAAAACATGCAATTACTTTGAATCACCACTTTTCATTTATATTAACATGAATTAACCTCTCTTCAATTCATATCCAAAAATCAAGGCTTAAAGAATAGTAAAGACATTTGATTCGTGCTTCTTAATATGCAATTGAATAATTCATAACATATGAAAATAAGAGGCTTTACAATAAGAGGGGGATTTTAATTTTTCATGCTCTCGATTAAACACTAGAACTCAAAAATGTATACATACTTATATACTAGTACAAATCTAGTTTAGGGGAAGGCCTCAAGACTAAAATATTATCATAAAAGGGATTTCACAATGGACAATTGTAAATATAAATTCAAAACCCAATGCAAATTCATGATTTCTCAACATTTGAACATTATCAAAACGATTTCCCCATGCCCATGTAGTTTAGGAAAACCCTACGTACCTTAATTAATGAAGAATTTGCGAAAGATCAAACCTTTAAGCTTGAATATGCAAACCCTAGTTAGTTTTTCTCCTCTTGTGTTTTAGAAGATGAATTAGGGGTTTTGAGGAGGAAATAACGTACATTAGGGTTGAAATTCATCTATAGATGTTTAAGGACTGTTATAGGACGTGAAAGGACTATATTGCCCTTAAATAACATTAAAATGAAGCTTTTACACTGTTCTTCCAATGGTGTCCAACGCACAGCTCATGGAACAAGCCAAGCTGGGTGATGCGCAGCCCATGGCATAGCCTTAAGTGGGCATCGCATGTTCCATCAGATAGTCTGGAGAAAGTCTCATTTAAACACTCATAACGTTTGACTCTGGACTTGGATTAATGAACAATCAGTGGTGTTGGAAAGAAGATTCGAAGGGATTTAATTTGATATATAGTTGAACCTCTAGCTCGTTATATACAAGATGTTATGGTTAATGGAAGTATACCCAAGTTGAGACATTCATCAAAACATAATCGATAGAGGATTTTTCAACTTGTCTTTAAGTTAGGGGATTTTTGTGACCTTAATTCATATGCAAAGGTATTAACACACTATAACATTGATCATCGCACATTTATTAACAAAAAATCATTGGGTTTGAGTCTATACGCCTAGAAAAGATGGTTCAAACTTTAGTCCGAAAGTGCGGGGTGTTACAATATAGATACAATTTTATTTTTTAAAAAACTTTTTAGATGTATTGCACATTATTTGAAATAAAATAAAAATTTTAAATCACCAACTTTCATATTCTACTACGCTAACACAATCATGGTATTTCTCCATGAATAGCCTTACGTTAATTTAGAACATATAGTAAAAATTATTTTTATAGAAAATATATTATTAGTAACACTTATCTACAATTATGCTAAAAGATTAGTGGTTTATCCTTAACCGTCAATCATTTGATTAGTTGTCCTTATATATAATATGATAATTACAATCCATCTACATGACGAGTTTCATTTAGTTCTCTTTGGTATTATAAGTTACATACTTAACAGGATGATTATAGTATTTCTTTCATATGGAGGGAGTTACTGGTTCAAATACAATAGTAGTTAAATTTATCAATTACCATTCACTCTGGTATCTTATAAGGTTTACGGTAAACTTTTAGTGATATTTATTTTTTGATCATGTATTTATTCTACTTCCTTTTTTATTCTTAATTTATCTATTTTTGACAGTATTTGATTATATCCGCTTGATAGAATCAAAATATGACTAGAATAAAAAATTAGTCTTATCCTAAAAGATAACAATTTATCCTTATTAGGAATATCAATGAACAAGTCTGCAATCGTATTTTAATATAAAAATACAACATCCTTTCTTTCTTAACCACATTCAAGAAAAATATATTTTTATAGATTATCCTATCTCAAGCAAGGTTTCTTCTTAAAAATAAAAAACAACAACATATCCATTACGATTCCACTTCAAGGTTTGTACTTATTATCTTAATATTCACACTATCTAAATTCTTTGTACATTGACAGTTTTATTGAGATTATCTTCTACTTTAATCTAATCAATGGTTTATTTTTATTTATATGCAGAACAATGAATACATCCATCAAAAATATCATCAAGTTGAACAAGAACCAGGTAGTGTTTATAATTGGAGCTACAGGGATAGAAAAATCTTTTCTCGTTGTTGACCTCGCAACCCATTTTTCAGCAGAAATCATCAACTTTGACAAAATGCAAGTTTATAAGGGACCTAACAATGTTACCAACAAGATCACAGACACTGAAAAACATGGGGTAAGACACTATTTGCTCGGTAAATATTTATTCCCACTGAGTATTTACACTAAAAGTCTATTGAAATAATTTAATAGTAGTTGTTATGAAATAGAGAGAAAATACATATTATTATTTTGATATTGTGGTGTGTGACAAATTTAATTACATTAATTATTTATCTGAGTGGGAAATGAATAATATTTTTAATAGGTAAGTACTTGGAATGGCTACCTCTCGCGATTTATGTGCTTGTAATTTTTTCGACCAAAGATTGAATATATGGGGTAAAATTATCTAGTATTCCAAAATTCACTAGAGATATGAACCCGAGACATCATGATTTTTGACCTACTTCATTGATAACTAAGTCAAATCATTGATTCTGTAAGAATGAATATCATTTGACCAGTTACAAATATATGCATTTCATATTAGTTTATATATATATATATATATATATATATATATATATATATATCAAAAAATTTATATTACAACATTGACTATAATTTATTTTTCATATTTGTGGGGTGAAATCAATCTACATTCTGATTTCACAGCTAAAGATTTTTGTGCTCAAGCTATTTGCTACATAGAGAAAATTATAAGGCATGGATATGTTTCAATACATTGAAAAACTTGTGGAAGGTCCTACATTCATGTTTAAATCTAACTACACCAGTTGTTTTATTTGTATTGACGTTGACTTATCTACACTTGACCCTTTTCTTCAAAAAAGGGTTGACATACGGTCCAAACAGGTCAGTTTAATTTCTGTTTAGTTAATATGTATGGTTAATTTATCAGTGACAACACATGTGATATTTGACCTGTTATTTTTTCATATACACATGATTTATATTGATAATATACATGCTATCTTATATGAACCTTGATTATTTCACTAGATATTTTTTAGAAAATTAACACTTGATATTTGAAAATAATCATGTAATATTATAAAATATTTTCTACAATATCTTTTTAATCTCTCTCTTTAAATATTAAATTTATGTTTAAATAACACAAATGAACTTCAAATAACTCAAATGGTTATTTAATATTTATGTCGTATGCAGGGCTAGTGGATGAGGTGCAAGGAATATTTTTGTCTAAAACAAATTACAATAAAGGAGTTTGATGATCTATTGGTGTCCCTGAGATGGACAAATACTTTAGAGAAGAAAATAAGTTTGACACATGTGAAGAATCAACAAAGAAGATGCTTCTTGAATCCGCGGTTGAAGAAATTAAAGTTAATACTTGCAACTTAGTTCGTCTCCAACTTGAGAAAATTTGACAAGTCAAGGAAGAGAAAATATGGTAATTGAATCGTATTAATGCCACCAATGTTTTCAGGGAACATGAAAAATATGGCGTGATGATAAAGGAAAGCATGACGTGTTGAAACCCTACCTCGATATCATGGAAGAGTTTCTCCAACAATGACGATTACAACATCATTATTGAATTTTTAGAAACCAATACTATTAGCAGTACTATCTCTTTTGTGATGTTATGAGTTGAAATTGATTAAAAGTTTTAGTATTATGCAAGTATTTCAATATATAAGTGATAACATTTTTGAGTTTAAGAAAAAATAGGACCCATCTTTGTACCTCAATTGTTAAACTCCTATCATTATATAGCTAACATCACCCTTTTGAGATCATTCTATCTTTCTTATAAAAATTAAAATTATCATCCCAGGGTTCGACTGAGTTTTACGGATGTTTTCATCCTATCTAAGAAAATTTAGATGTTTTTTCGATTCTTACTCTCTGTGAGTAAGTTTGACCCCTTTTTATTAAAAATAACTATGAAATAAAAGTGTTTAAGCAATATACATTAGGACATAAAAATATGTATACAAAATCAATTCATTTATTAATTCGAATATAGAAGACAATTCTCTTTATTAGCAATATTTGAAAACCTAAGTAAAACCACAAGAATTTAGTAATAGGTAAATAAGTCATTTCTAGTGTTTGTTCCCTTAAAATTATTTCTCAATAAAATGAGTAAAATGACTTACCTCTTTACACAAACATAAACATTTAATACATAATTTTCTATTAAATAATGTCAAGGTCGCTAGTATTATAAATAATAATTAATTATGGATCATGCATAATCCCTTCTTACCTGTTTATGCAGTTTCTAATATGCTAATTTATGGTAAGTGTCAGTTTGTAGATTCTCATAGTGGATACTATAGTCATGATCTTTGGATATATTATATGATGGAAACTACAAGTAATGTGAATACCTTTACATATCTTTCTATATGTGAGCAAGGTATATCACAAAATATAGTCCCAAGAAGGTGTGGTAGCTCGAGCCCGGCCTCGACTTGTCATGACCCAAACCTATGGCGAATAGATCCCATATTATTCCTCTACACGAAGAACCAAATTTCCTCAACTACCCAATACCAATACTTAAAATATTTTATGAATGAAATACAAACTTCATTAATCAACCAAATATCTCTAAAAGTCCTAATAAATAACAAATATGAAAAATATCAAATGTTTAAAACACCTCTAAGAACTAAAAGTCATAGCACCAAAACATCTAACAATGCCAAACTTTGGGCAAAACCCCAAAAACCAATATAGTAAAGAGGTGTCTGTCCATAACATTTGGACAAGAACTATGAGTGGGTTGACTCATGGCTTCTCGGAAGATGTAGCTCACCCTTGAATCGGAATGATAACCGGCTAAATAGGAGGAATATTTGTAGCCAATGGAATATGTTCCACACTCCACAAGAAAACCATTTGATGAAATATTAATAGTTGCTAAAACTTTAAACGTCATGATTTTCCTATTTATTTTTAAATTAATTGTATGTAATGACACACTAGAAAATTACCTGCACCTTCATTCTTTCTTAATGTTCAGAGATTTCCCATTGCTTTCCCAATTCATTTATGAATTTATGGGACTGACAATTCGGTCATCGGATAGCTCGTTATGTTTTTTGAACAAGTTCCCTATTTTGGAGGTTTTGCTACTAAGATAAGGGTGGAGGGACTAAACATGAAGAAAATTGCCCGGGATGCCAACTCTAACAGCTTTGTTAGCTTTGTAATATTGGTTTTAGGCTAGGGAGACTCTCGCTTAGGGTCCCGAGGCTTTTGAACACCTTTGGAGCTATTGGGTGGATTTTACTTTAAATGGCCCTTTGGGCGTGAGGTCCAATTTAGATCAAAATGACCTAAAATAGAAATTTTGATTTGTCGTTGAGTCTAGAATATGGAATTTGATAAGGTAGCATAGTTGTCTTTGTGTTCTCAGTATTTCGATCGAATCCCTAGGGGACGATCTAAAACTTGACACTTGGCCAAGTTTATAGGTTTCATCAACTTTGTGATGCCCTAGACGCATAGGTGATGTCGCCTTAGTGTGCCATGGGTCACCAACAGGATACCTTGGAAAGTCCATTGCATGTACGGTGATGTGGTTTCCTAACCGATATCTCCTGGGTTCTCCTAGTGTCGCCTAGGTGATACCATATTTTATTATGATAGATTTGGGTAGGTATTTAATAGTTGGTTGATAATTTTATCAATTATTAGTTTATGCAGCCGATTAATGAGCTTTTGGGTAGATTTGTACCTATCATCCTTCATAGTAGGTTAGATTGGTACCTTGGGCTTAGTTTTGACTTATTAATGACCTCAGAAAAAAATTTGAAGGCGTTAGTCTAGTTTGGTTTAAGATCTTGAATCAGTATGTATTTCTTGAGATTAGTAGCAGACCCCATCGACCTTTTTTTCTTTAGGTTAGATACCTAAATTAGTCCCTATACGCTTAGGAGGCATTCATTTTTTACCTTAGGTTAAATCATGAAACATAAAATAATTTGGTGTAATACTCCGCATTTCCTTAGCATAATCTAAGTCCCAATAAATGTGTATTCGAATATAAAATTTTTGAAACACTCAGTAATTATCAGTTTGGAGCTTGACATTGCGTAGGAAAGTGAATTAGCTTTCCAACGATATAAAATTCACCCAAATTAGATAACCAGATAAAAAGTTATGGTAATTTTAATTTTTAGTCATTAAACACCGTTATTTTGACCCTTAGCGCATTGTGGATCCAGTCTAAATGAAAACTGTCAAAAAGCAGTGGGTCTTCACGATGTTGGCGTGTTGCGCCATTGGCTCAGTTCAAAATTGTCTATTTCCAGTGATCCTTCGTGATACCACCTCATCGCGATGAGATTCCAGGTCGTAAACAAGGTGGCAACACAATTGCACCATGTCGCTCCATTGTGTATTTTCCCTATTGTCTAATTCAGTGACACGGTGCGATAGTGCCGTATCGCTCCAATAGTGTTTTTCAGCAAAATTCAACAAAAATTAAAAGTGTCGCCCAGGGCTAAAACAGCCCTTTCCCATTATTTTAATCCGCCCAGGTATGATATTTAAGCCCTAAAAATATTTTAAGTTCATTATTCACTCAATTTTCCACCAAAAGTCAAGACTTTCTCTCTAAAATACAAACCCTAGCTCTCAAATTCAAGGCCAACCCTTAAGAATTCACAAAGAACTTCAAGAAATTCATTAGTTAAGGTATGTTAAATGTTCATCCATAGTCCACCCATCAGTTCCTATAATCTAGAACTACGTAGCTAGCATAGGATATGAGAAGTCACCCATCAGATTAGGCTTGACTATCTCACAAGGGCCACCCATCAGTTCAGGCTTGACACCTTTATTCCTTTGGACATTATATCAGTTTAGTGGATCCATACAGCTAGCATTGATGCTCGTGGTATAGTATTAACACCCTTCCAACTGGAGTTATAGGTTTGACTCTGATTAGCTAAAAATGGGGAATGTCGATTAGATAATACCTCCCTCGGTCTCAGATATAGTCTCAATTACAGTTCCAGTTCAGTTATTCAGTCTTAGTGTTGTTTGACCAAAGCATACTTATTTCAGTTATTTCAGTATTTCATTTGGCAGATTTTACTCTGTTTATGTTATATGCTTGGTCATACATCCTCAGTATCCATGGATTTTCATGTATCTTTAATAGTTACGGATTTTTATGCATACTCAATATTTACAAATTTATACATATTCCTAGTACCTATAGATTTTATCTTTTCTATTCTATACTCTATTCTTTACACGCATATTCAGGAAATTCTTAGTTCTATTCATGAAACCATTCATATCAGCCTACCTAATTTAGCATACAAGTACATTCAAAGTACTGATCGTATACCTTTTCTTTTGCGCTATGATGTATTATATCACAGGTTCTGATGCTCATTTCTCAGCTCATTATTAGACTTATCAGATCCTCGACAGTTGCAGTGGTGAGTCTCATACTTCTAGGATAGGCTTTTTTATTTCATGTCTTAGTTTAGTAGTTAGTTGGTGTTAGTTGGGGCCTATACCCTCAACTATAGTAATTCAATTTTAGAGTCTTATCAATAATTAGTCTGTTATTTAGTATTCAGACATTATAGTTAGTTATCCATTTTATCTATATTTTAGCAGATTCAGTCAGTTATTTCTATATACTCATATTTTCGTTTTGAATTCAATTATTAAAACCTTATGGCATGTTAGTATTCTTCTTCATTTATGATTATGTTATCTAGTTCTCACAGTAGGTACCAGCTCATGAGTTAGCTTATGGTCCCTCAGGACAGTGAGCACCGTGTGACATCCAAGGGGTTCTCTCGTGGTGTTATAAGCTTGGTATCAAAGCCTAAAGTTTTAAAATGTCCTAGGAAGCCTGAAAGCTACATCAAGTAGAGTCTTGTATATGGGTGTGTAGCACGCCACACTTATGGATGAGACGCTACAAAGTATTTAGGAAAAATTTTCCCTTCTTTTGGTATTCATGTTATGTGAGCAAGCATGATCTTAAGTTACACCATCAGTCTAATCTGTTTCTTCCTTTAGTTTACAGAACCCTCCAAAGAAGAACAGAAAAAGAACAAGAAACAAACCTACCCCTCAGCCCATCCAGGAAGATCCTCTAGACGAGCATGTCTCTCACGCAAAATTTATAGCTTTGTTCACTACTCTAGCGAACTCCATAGCAGTACTGAATAAACGTCCAGCTATTGTTCTGGACAAACTAGTGGCTAATGCTTCTGCAACCAGAATTCAAGATTTTACTTGGATAAATCCTCCTTCTTTTACGGGATCCAAGTCTGATGAGGATCCACAAGAATTCTTAGATATGGTTTAGAAGGTCACGGATGCTATGCCGGTTACATCTTATCAAAGTTCTGAGTTGGCTGCATACCAATTGCAGGATGTAGCCCATACTTGGTTTAAGCAATGGAAGGTTGATAGGGGTATAAATGCAAAGTTTGTATAATGGGAAAAGTTTGCACAACTTTCTTAGACAGGTTTTTCCCATTGGAGTTGAGGGAGGCCAAGGTGTTGGAGTTTATTTACTTGAGGCAACACAACATGAGCGTGGGGGGTATTCCCTCAAGTTTACTATATTAGCTAGACATTCTTCTCATGTGGTAGCTGATAACAGGTCTAAGATGATTAAGTTTGAGGTCAGTGATTTTATGTACTTGAAAATATTCCCCATAAAGGGAGTGAAGAGATTCAGAAAGAAAGGGAAACTCAATCCCCACTATGTCGGTCCCTTCAGAATTCTCAGTCATTTTAGAAGTGTATTGGTGATCCAGCCGTAGTTTTTCCCTTAGAAAGTATAGATATTCAGAACAGTCTTTCCTTTGAGGATGTTCCCATCAAAATCCTTGATCATCAAGTTCATTGACTAAGGAATAAAGAATTTCTATTGGTCAAAGTTATTTGGCAGAATCAGTCTATTGAGGGAGCCACTTGAGAAGAAAAAGAAGATATGTGGACCAAGTACTCTCAAATTTTCTCTGTGAATCTAGATACAGTATAAGGTACTAATCTTCTTAAGATATCTCTCTAATTATGCTCAATTTCAATTGCACATTATGTTCAAGTCAGTCGTGCATTCACGAGTCAGTTCACTCATGCATTCCATGCATTAGATATACATGTTCAGTATGTAAGCTCAGTCCATCAGATTTCCCTTAGCTTAACCAGTCTTATTCGAGGATGAATTATCCTAAGGGGAAATATTGAAATACCCTACATTTCCTTACAGTAATCTAAGTTCCAATACATGAGTATTCATATATTAAATTTTTGAAAAACTCATTAATTGTCATTTTATAGCCTGCCATTGCATGGAAATTGAGTTAGCTTTCTAACGATAGAAAATTCACCTAAATCCGATAATCGGATAAAAAGTTATGGCAATTTTAAGTTTCAGTCATTAAACACCATCATTTTTACGCTAAGCGCGTCGCGGAGCTAGTCTAAATAACAATTGCCAAAAATCAGTGGGCCTCCGCAATGTTGCTGCATCGTGCCATAGGCTCATTTCAGAATTGTTAATTTCCAGTGATCCCACACTATACCACCATGTTGGGTGAGATTCCAGGTTGCAAATAAGGCGGCAACGCGATTACGCTACGTTGCACCACTGTACATTTTCCCAGTTGTCTAATTCCAGTGACACGGCGCTCACGCTAGAATTATTTTTCTGAAAAATTTGACGAAAATTAAAAGTGTCACCTAGGGTTAAAACAATCCTTTCCCATTATTTGATCTGTCCAGGTGTGATATTTAAGCCATAAAAATTTTTTAAGTTCATTATTCACTCAATTTTCCCCCAAAATTCAAGAGCTTTATCTCTAAAATACAAACCCTAGCTCTCAAATTCAAGGACAACTCTCAAGAATTCACCAAGAACATAAGAAATTCATCAGTTAAGGTATGTTAAATGTTCGTCCACGGGTCCCTTTGATCCATGGAGTCCAAGTATCCCATTTTAATTACCATGTTATAATCTTTCCAAGTTATTATATTTTAAATTATGATTTCAAGCATGAATCTCCATGAACTATGATTTTATACCATGTTTCAATGAAATTATTGTTGTTATTCGATTCTCAAAGTTTAAATGTTATCATTTATTGAATTAACCATGACTTAGTGCTTTTCATATTAAATTCATGTTATTTATACAAGTTCCATAGTATTCCCATGATTTGAATAAGCTACGAACTACAAGTGTTTGATAAAATGCCTACAAGAATAAATGTTTTATGAAAACTTTCATGCTATGTCCCTTAAGCTTTGGTGATGTTTTAATATCCCAAAAACCATAATTGTTTATGTAGTCTAGTCTTAGTAGATTACAGAATAGTCTTCAGAACATACTATGAGCCTTATCAGAATAGTCAAATATCAGTCAGTTAAACTCAAAATAGTATTGTATTTCAGTGTGTTTCAGTTTGTAGTAGGATTTAGCACTGAGCAAGTGTAGAGATTGTGGCTTCCCCATCAGATAGGAAGAGTCGCTACTAGTAGTCCCTAAACTCTAGAACTACGTAGCCATCATAGGATATGAGAAGTCACCCATCAGATTAGGCTTGACTATCTCACAGGGGTCACCCATCAGTTTAGGCTTGACACCCTTAGTCCTTTGGACATTAAATCAGTTTAGTGGATCCACATAGCCAACATTAGTACCCGTGGCACGATATTAACACCCTTCCAACTGGCGTTATAGGCTGGACCCCGATTAGCTCAAATTGGGGAATGTCGGTTAGATGATAACTCTCAAAGTCTCAGATACAGTCTCAGTTACAATCGCACTTCAGTTATTCAGTCTTAGTGTTGTTTGACCAAAGCATATAAATATCAGGTATTTTAGTATTTTGTTTATAGATTTTACTCAATTTATGTTATATGCTTGATCATGCGTCCTCAGTATCCACAGATTTTTATGTATCTTTAGTACTTATAGATTTTCATGCATACTCAGTATTTACAGATTTCCACATATTTCCAGTACTTACAGATTTCTTGCTCTCTATTCAGTACTCCATGCTTTACATGCATATTCATTTAATTATTAGTTTTTTTCATGGAACCATGCATATCAGCCTACCTCATTTAGGATGCTAGTACATTCAAAGTACTGATCGCATATCTTTTATTTTGTGCTATGATTTATTATATCATAGGTTCTAACACTCAGTTCCTGACTTGCGATTAGTCTTATCAGATCCTCAGCAGTAGAAGTGGTGAGTCCTCATACTTCAAGGATGGGCTTACTTTATTTAATGTCTCAGTTTAGTAGTTAGTTTGAGTTAGTTGGAGCTTGTCCCATCAACTCAAAGTAATTTAGTTTTAGAGGCTTATCAGATATTAGAGTTAGTTATTCAATATTTAGACATTACTGTTAGTTGTCCAGTTTATCGGTATTTTATCAGATTCAGTCAGACATTTCTATAGACTCATATTTCAATTTTGAATTCAGTTATTAAAACCTTATGGTATGTCAGTATTCTTCTTCATTTATGATCATGTTATCTAGTGCTCACAATAGGTACCAACTCATGGGTTAGCTTGTGGTCCCTCGGGACTATGAGCACTGTGTGATGCCCAAGGGGTGATCTCGGGGCACTATATTTGGATATGTTATCAAACTTCTACTAGCCTTGTAACATGTGTGAGACTAATATTTAACCGTTAAGTACTTTGTTTATGGACCTAGTGATTGTGACCCTCTTCATTTATAGATTTGACCTTTCTTCATGGGGATTTACTTTTACTTAACCTTTAGGATAGTTATTATCCTGAATTATCGTTACTTCAATCTTATGTAGTAGTTTTAGTTCAAGTTTGGCATTTGTCACCCATATGTGACAATTTTTTATGGAGGTACTAATCACCAGTTTTGGTTCAAGTCCGGCATTTATGGTTTGGATGGTATTCCAAGTATGTTATCACATATGAGCACACTTTAAATTTATTATTATTGATGTCTCTTCCTTTTTTGTATCCATCAAGCTTGTGGGGGTTCTATTGGATTATTCCTTCTTTATTTATGCTTTGTAGGGCTTATGGGGATGCAGTTATAGAGACCCACCAAGCTTATAGTAGTTATCAGACTTGTTTGTAAGTAATAATATGTCAATAAATAATACCTGGGACTAGATGAAATAAGAAAGTGAACTGAATATTAAAATTATTGAGAAATCATAGTATAGGCGATGAAATATTCATGATGTTAATTTGTTGGTAATTTATTTTTTTTATTTCTTTGACTATATATCGGGTTGCATCAAATAATCTTAGTTGGTCAATAATGCCTAAAAATACATGTGGTGCACTGATACTACTTGTAACACCGCGATTCGCTGAACCAGAATGCTACACGGTGCTCATGACCCCGAGGGACCACAAGCTAACCCTTGTCTGATATCTGTACCTAGATACTGCAAATCATGATATAATAATGCAGAATACATAAAACTGTAAGGCCATAAGGTTCAACTGAATACAATTATGTGGGTGAAAATACCCAAAACATCTCAATTTGAACATAAATCTGAACATAAATCTGAAAGCCTATAAACTATCTGAATAAGGAGTTGAAGAAACATGTCTCCAACTAACTCTGTAAAATTGAACTGAAGAAATAAATAAATGAATCAAATCATATTGTCCTTAAAACAATGAGGACTCACTGTGTCTCTACGACTGGAATACTACCGCTACTGCTGGGGTGGAGCTCGTGTCTCGGAACTTATGGTGTAATATGAAAAGAAAGCACCATAGTGCAAATGTGTTAATACAACTGGAGTACTGAGTATACAAGGAAGGTAGGCGGAATATAAAGGGTTTCATACATCAACAAAACTGACTGACTAATATGAACGTGGGAGTGCAAACACACATATATAGAAACTGGGACAGTGAATACGTGATAGCATTACCTGTAAGCTAATACATAGTTTACTGATAACTGTCATGACTGATACTGAAACTGATAACATGGACGACTGTATCTGACAGTCCTGTATATACTAAAATCTGAAGAACGCCCTGTGGGAAGTAGTGTTTCACCGACATACCCCATGTATGCCGTTATGGCTAAGCTGGGGTCCAATCTCTGCCCCGACTAGAAGGGTGTCAATACCGTGCCACAGGTAAGGACAGCCTGTAAGTGAACTTATCTGTCGGGTACTCAATGAGAATGGTGTGAACCTTAAACTGACGGGTTAAGCCACCTCATAAACCCTAATATGACGAGTTAAAATGTCTCAACCTACTCTAGCTACGTAGTTCTGGAACACAAGCATGACTACTAAGAATCATACCCTGAACTGGCGGGTGAGTTCCCATCCTTGGGTTCACTCGATGCTAACCTCTACTCCCATCTGGAGGGACTGGACATGAATAACTGACTGTTCATGACTTAATCTTACTGAATTCCGTTGACTGGCGGAATGTTACTGATATCTGACAACTGACTAAGATCATGAGGTTTTCCTGAGTCACATGACTGACTGAAGTATATGGAATCATAGCTTGAGTTGGGATATCGTGAAACATGACATAGATCTAGGCACACATCTATAGTTTTTGGGTACAAGTACCCCCGGGACTCGATGGAAGGAAACTGACACACATGACTGACTTGACAATAAGAGTAGAGTCCATAATTTATAATATCATAAGTAGGGATGTCATACTAAGCATGGTTATCAACAATGTATTGCATGGAAATGATTTCATATCACATGGAAGTACTTGCACAATCTTTATATCATGTTCATTGCATAATCATATTGGCAACACATACCAATAGCATCGAAGTTCATGTGGATTGCATAGTTATCATACATCTTGTTCATAAGTAGGATTTGCAAGTAAACATAGTATAATCTCATAAGAATAGTTCATAAGTATTACAAGGCACATTATCAACATAGAAGTCATTGGAATGTAAGGACATATCATGAATCCTACACTTAGTCACAATTTAGCTATATTGCATGAATTCTAGTTTATTAGGCATTTTATCAAAAACCTTACATGCACATCTTAATCATAGGTGAAATCATAAAATTATACATCATGAACAATCAAATTTACATGTTTCCAACTCATATGATATCATGAAACTCAAAAAAAAACATATAAAGATTCCATCTTGGGAATCACCCAATATCAACAACATGATCATCAACACCAGACAATATAGAAATCATACTTTATAATGAAAAAGAGGGTTTTTGAGCTTTATCAATGAAAGGGATCCATAAATCAACTCACGCATACCTTAGAAGGAAAATTCTTGATTATTGACGGAGGAATTTCCTTGAAAGGAGTGTTAAAAGACTTAATTACCCTTAAAATAACTCAAAACGGAGTATTTTTGGCGCCTGGAACTGACTTAGGCTGCGCCCAAGTGATTGCCTAAGCAAGCTTGGGCAGCACCTAACCAATCGCCTATGCTTGGGTTGGGCTGCGCCTAACCAATCGCCTATGCTTACTATCTCTCACGAAAATGGGCATAACTTTTTGCTCGAGTATTGTATTAAGGCAAAATTGGTATCGTTGGAAAGCTAATTCGATTCTCTACAATTTGGTAGGTCCAAATCAGCTAAAATACCACATTAACATAGAGTTATACTCGTTCAAAGATGACCCTTACAAAATCGAACACTAAAACTTGATGGATTCAAAAACTCTTAGCTTGTATTACCTTAAGTGACTTATATGAACATGCTTAATGCATCATAAGCTATCCTATCACTAGGATATTCATTGTAAGTCATGTACTCAATTAGGAATCACAAGACAGGAAATTTCATACGTAGGAATACTTATTCACTTCCTAGCTTAGAAACATGGGGGGTATTACAATATCTCCCCCTTAGGAACATTCGTCCTCGAATGAGAATTTACTGAGAAAAGATACACGACAATAGAGCCTGAACTGAACATGAAGAACTAAAACTTGATCTCATGACTGACATGCTAAACATACTGAACTCGTGCATATCTTATGCACGGACAATTGACACATAAATGAATGATTGAGTATAAAACGGTTAATAGGTACCAAATTTATACTGGAAACATGAACGTGAAACTGAATAACATTAAGGAGAACTGTTACCTTGAGCTTGATCTAAATTGGCGGGGAAGAGGTTAGGATACTTGGTACGCATGTGTACTTCTGCTTCCCAAATAGCTCCCTCATGAGACTGATTTTGCCAAAGAACCTTGGCTAGAGGGACTTCTTTGTTCCTCAATCTATGAGTCTGATAATCTAAGATTTTGACTGGAATCTCTTCGTAGGGGAGGCTATTCCGAATGTCATTGCTCTAAATAGGGACAACAACTGCTGGTTCACCTATGCACTTCTTTAACAAAGAGACATGGAAGAATGGATGGATTGAGGCTAGATCTGAAGGCAACTCAAACTCATAAGACACCTTGCCAAAGCAACAAAGAATTCTGAAGGGACAAACATACCGGGGACTAAGTTTCCCTTTCTTGCCGAACCTCTTCACTCCCTTCATGGGAGAGATCTTAAGATAGACATAGTCAGTGACCTCAAACTCGAGATCTTTTCTACGAACATCTGCATAGGACTTTTGTTAGCTATGAGCAGCCTGGAGTTTCTCTTTGATCAACTGAACTTTCTCTAAGGCATTGAATACTAATCAGGACCTATGATTGAGGCCTCACTAACTTTGAACCAAACAATTGGAGATCTATATCTCCTACCATAGAGAACTTCGAATGGAGCCATCTAAATACTAGAATGATAGCTATTGTTGTATGCAAACTCAATCAAAGGCAAGTGGTCGTCCCAACTTCCCTTGAAGTCAATTTCACACGCCCTTAGCATATCTTCAAGAGTCTGAATAGTCCTCTCTACTTGACCATCTGTCTGAGGATGAAATGCTATGCTGAGATGGACTTGGGTACGGAGACCCTTTTAGAATGCTTTCCAAAAGTAAGAAGTGAACTGGGTACCTCTGTCTGAGATGATAGATAGTGGAACACTATGTAACTTGAATAACTCCCTGATATAGAGTTTGGCATAACCCTCGGTAGAATAAGAAGTACAAAAAGGAAGGAAATGAGCTAAATTGGTCATTCTATCTATAATGACCCAGACTGAATCATGCTGATGATGAGGTCTAGGAAAACCCATCACGAAGTCCGTGTTAACTTCTTCCAACTTCCAAGTAGGAATGGTAAACTCTTGCAATGAACCACTAGGTTTCTGATGCTCTATGTTAACCTACTGACATGTAGAGCACTTAGCCATAAAATCTACAATATCTCTCTTCATTCCACTCCACCAATAGATCTCCCGCATGTCGCGGTATATCTTAGTGTCCCTTGGATGAATAGAGTATCGCGCACCATATGCTTCTGCAAAAATTTGCTGCCTCAATTCATCTACACTTGGAACACATAGACAACCCTGACAAGGAAGAACACCATCTCCTCCTTGGGGGAAAACCTTGACTTTCTGATTCTGAACTGACTCTTTGAGCTTGACAAGGCTAGGATCCCTGTCTTGTTTCTCTTTTACCTCAAAAACTAGAGATGACTCAGAACTACTGTGAACACATATACCACCCTCTGAAGAATCAACTAAGCGAATGCCTAGTCTGGCAAGATGATGGATCTCCTGAGCCATCTTTTTCTTACTATCCTCAATGTGAGAAATACTACCCATGGAGAGTCGACTGAGAGCGTTGGCCACAACATTGGCCTTGACCAGATGATAAACAATACTCATGTCGTAATCTTTTAAGAGCTGTAACCACCTTCTCTGTTGAAGATTGAGATCTTTCTAGGAAAAGACATACTAGCGGCTTTTATGGTCCGTGAAGACATCTACATGAACTCCATAGAAATAATGCCTCCAATTCTTTAAGGCAAAAACTACAGCTGCTAACTCAAGATCATGAGTAGGATAATTCTTCTCATGTGGCTTTAACTGTCTGGAGTCGTAGGCTATGACCTTACCATGCTGCATGAGGACACAACCTAAACCCACTCTGGATGCATCACAATAGACTAAAACACTGTCTGAACCATCTGGAATAGCTAGAACTGGTGCTGAGGTGAGTCGAGACTTCAACTCTTGAAAGCTCTTCTCGCATAAATCTGACCACTAAAACTTAATCTTCTTCTGAGTCAATCTGGACATGGGAGATGCAATAGAAGAAAATACCGCGACAAACCATTTGTAATAGCCAGCCAAACCCAAGAAAATCCTAATATCTGATGGAGATACGGGTATGGGCCAGTTTCTTACAGCCTTGGTTTTCTGAGGATCTACTCTAATGCCATCACCGCAAACAATATGGCCACGGAATGATATTAATCTTAGCCAAAATTCACACTTGCTAAACTTAATAAATAACTGGTGATCCCTGAGAGTTTGAACAACAATCCTGAGATGGTCTGCATGATCACGCTTTGTGCGTGAATAGACCAGAATATCATCCATAAAGAATATGACAAACATGTCCATGTACTGCTTGAACACATGGTTCATAAAATCCATAAAAGCTTCAGGGGCATTAGTTGGACCAAATGACATGATAAAAATTCAAAGTGACTATACCGAGTACGGAAAGCTGTCTTCGAAATGTCATATTCTCTAACTCTGAGTTGATGATAGCCTGATCTGAGGTCTATCTTGGAGAAGTAACTGGCACCCTAAATTTTGTAGAATAAATCATAAATCCTAGGAAGACGTTATCTGTTCTTGACTGTCACCTTGTTGAGTTGATGGTAATCAATACACATCCTGAGAGAACCATTTTTTTTACTCATGAATAATACTGGTGCACCCCATGGGGAAATGTTGGGTCTGATGAATCCCTTATCTAAGATATCTTTCAACTGATCTTTCAGTTCCTTGAGTTGTTTTGGTGCCATTCTGTATGGCAAAATAGAAATAGGTTGACTATCCAGAAGAAGGTCTATGCCGAAGTCTATTTCCCTTTCGGGAGGAATGCTTGGAAGATCTTTGGGAAAGACATCTGAGTATTCATTAACAACAGGGACTATTTTGAGGCTGGGAAATTCAGAACTGAAATCTTTAACATGCACGAGATGATACATACACCTCTTAGAAATCATTTTCCTTGCTCGAAGGTAGGAAATAAGTTGACCCCTGAACGCTGAAATTCTACCCTTTCACTCTACGACGGGCTCATCCGAGAGCTAAAACTGAACTATTTTGTTTCTACAGTCAATTGTGGAATAGTAGGAATGAAGCTAATCTATGCCGAGAATGACATCGAAATCAGTCATCTCTAACTCTACTAAATCTGCTGACGTGGATTTCTGAGATATCATAATCGGGCAGTTCTTGTATACCCGTCGGGCTATGATGGTTTTACTTACTGGGGTAGAGACTGAGAAGGGTTTTGCTAGGACTTCGGGACAGATTCTGAAATCGCCTGATGTGTATGGAGTAACAAAAGACAAAGATGCACCTGGTTCTTTCAAAGCATAAACATGAACATGGAAAATCTGTAACATACCAGTAATGACATCAAGAGAATTTTCCTGATCCTACCGGGACTGAAGAGCATAGAGTCTATTTGGGCGTTGCCTACTGGTAGCACTAAAAATGGCACACTGCTGGTTTGGGCGACTGGACTGAGCTGTAGAATAATTTTGCTAACCCTGAAGACTTGACTGCAGACACTCCCTAATCCTGTGGCTTGGCTTGCCACAACCAAAACAGACATCACTATCAGCTCTGCAAATGCCCTAGTAGTTCTTACCACAAGTTTGACAAAGAGAATTCGTTCGGGCACTGCTAACACTATCCTGAGATTTAGAGCCTAGCTCTTTGTCTCTATTACCGTCTCTGAACTTCGGCACTTGAGGGCTGGCAGAGGAAAGAGCTGGAATGGCTGACTTAGAGTGAAACTATGAACGGTTTCCTCTATCTGACTTGGGGTAAGCAAAGTTAAAATTACCTGACCTTGCTCTCTTGTTCTGCCTCTCCCTAGTCTTAAACTTCTGCTCTTCTACTAGCTGGGCATGGGTCATGAGTCTGGCTAAGGTCATATCACAGATTAACATCGCAGATCTACACTCATTTACCATGCTATCATTGACCCCTGACACGAACTTGCTCATCTTAGCTCTATTGTCTGCAACCACATGAGGAGCATACCTGGATAGCTGAGTAAATCTGAGAGAATACTCCCTAACCGTCATATTCCCAAGCCTAAGGTTAATGAACTCAAGAACTTTGGCTTCTCTCAGCTCTTGGGGAAAGAATCTGTCTAAGAAGGATTTGACAAATTCCTCCCACTCGATAGGGCTTGTATCATCTAACCTCTTAGACATCTACTATTTGAACCAATAATGAGCAACATCTTGTAACTGGTAGGTGTCTAACTCAGCACTCTCAATAGAAGTAACACCCATGATGTCAATGACCTTTTGGACTTGGTCAATAAACTCCTGAGGGTCCTCATTAGACTTAGACCCATGGAAAGATGGAGGGTTCATCCGGGTGAGGTCCAAAACTCTAGATGCTTTGGGTTTGGCCACTGGATTGGATGGAATGACTGGTGGCTGTTCATTTTGCACAGCTATGGACTGAGCAAGTATGGTAAATGCGGCTCTAAACTTTGCATGGGAAACATGTTCGCCCAAAGGATCTTCAGGCTGAGGAGCTGGCTCGTTTCTTCTTTTTGGGGCCATGGTCTGGAATAAGAGAAGAATGGATTAGACTGAGAGTTTAACTTGTGATTATGCTCACTAGCATGACATGAATATTGAAGAAAGGGGACTGTTCCTAAAACATCTTATAGCCTCCCACACATAAATGTGGCACGCAACACACCCATGTACAAGACTCTACTAGATGTGGCTTTCAGACTTCCTAGGACTCTATTGAACCTGGCTCTGATACCAAGTTTGTAACACCTCGATTCGCTGAACCATAATGCTACACGGTGCTCATGACCCCAAGGGACCACAAGATAACCCACGTCTGATATCTGTACCTGTATACTACAAATCATGATATAACAATACGAAATACATAGAACTGTAAGGCCATAAGGTTCAAATGAATAAAATCATGTGGGTGAAAATACCCAAAACAACTCAATCTGACCATAAATTTCAACATAAATCTGAAAGCCTCTAAACTATCTAAATAAGAAGTTGAAGGAACATGTCTCCAACTAACTCTGTAAAAATAAACTGAAGAAATAAATAAATGAATCAAATCATATTGTCCTCAAATCAATGAGGACTCACTATGTCTTTGCGACTGGAATGCAAACGCAACTGCTGGGTTGGAGCTCGTGTCTCAGAAGCTATGGTGTAATATGAAAAGAAAGCACCATAGCACAAATGTATCAGTGCAACTAGAGTACTGAGTATACGAGAAAGGTACGCTGAACATAAAGGATTTCATGAATGAACAACACTGACTGACTAATATGAACGTGGGAGTGCAAACACACACATATAGAAATTGGGACCGTAAATACGTGATAGCATGACCAGTAAGCTAATACATAGTTTACTGATAACTTTCATGATTGATACAGAAACTGATAACATTGATGACTGTATCTGACAGTCCTGTATATACTGAAATCTGAAGAACGCCCTAAGTTCTTTTACTGAGACTGATACTAAAACTATTGGAAGTAGTGTTTAACCGACATACCCCATGTATGCAGTTATGACTAAGCTGGGGCCCAATCTCTACCCCGACTGGAGGGGTGCCAATACCGTACCATGGGTAAGGACAGCCTGTAAGTAACCCTTATCTGGTGGGTACTCAATGAGAATGGTGGGAACCCTAAACTGACGAGTTAAGCCACCTTATCAACCGTAATCTGATGGGTTAAGATGTCTCAACCTACGCTGGCTACGTAGTCCTGGAACACAAGCATGACTACTAAGAATCATACCCTGAACTGGCAGGTGAGTTCCCATCCTTGGGTTCACTCAGTGCTAACCTCTACTCCCATCTAGAGGGACTGGACATGAATAACTAACTGTGAATGACTTAATCTTACTGAATTCCGTTGACTGGCGAAATGTTACTGATATCTGACAACTGACTAAGATCATGAGGTTTTCCTGAGTCACATGACTGACTGAAGTCAATGGAATCATAGCTTGAGTTAGGATACCGTGAAACATGACATGGATCTAGGCACACAACTGTAGTTTTTAGGTATAAGTACCCCCAGAACTCAATGGAAGGAAAGTGACACACATGAATGACTTGATCATAAGAGTAAGAGTCCATAATTTATAATATCGTAAGTAGGGATCTCATACTAATCATGGTTATCTGCAGTGTACTGCATGGAAAGTATTTTATATCACATAGAAGTACTTGCACAATCTTAATATCATGTTCATTGAATAATCATATTGGCATCACATACCAATAGCATGGAAGTTCATGTGGATTGCATGGTTAGCATACATCTTGTTCATAAGTAGGATTTGCAAGTAAACATAGCATAATCTTATAAGAATAGTTAATAAGTATTCCAACAACATTTACAAGGCACATTATCAAAATAGAAGTCATTGGAACGTAAGGGCATATCATGAATCCTTTACTTAGTAACAATTTAGCTATATTGTATGATTTCTAGTTTCTTAGGCATTTTACGAAATACCTTACATGCACATATTAAGCATAGGTGAAATAATCAAATTATACATCATGAACAACCAAATTTACATGTTTCCAACTCATATGATACCAAGAAATTCTAAAAAAAACATATAAAGATTCCATCTTGGGAATCACCCAATATCCATAACATGATATCAACACCCAACAATATAAAAATCATACTTTATAATGAAAAATAGGGTTTTTGAGCTTTATGGATGAAAGGGATCCATAAATCAACTCACACATACCTTAGAAGTAACATTCTTGATGATTGACGGAGGAATTTCCTTGAAATTGGATCTTCAAGCTTAGTTATGCAACCCTTGTTGCTTTTCTCTTTTAGTGCTCTTAGATGATGAGCTTTGAAATGATAATAGGGTTTTAATATGTTTAGAAGCTATATATTTCGTAGGGTTAAGTTCAGGGACGTGTAAGGAGTGTTAAAAGACTTAATCAACCATAAAATAACTCAAAACGGAGTGTTTCTAGCACCTAAAACTGACTTAGGAAGCGCCCAAGTGATTGCCTAAGCTAGGTTTGGCAGCGCCTAACCTATCTCCTATGCTTGGGTTGGGTGGCTCCTAACCAATCACCTATGCTTACCGTCTCTCATGAAAATGGGCATAACTTTTTGCTCTGGTATTGGATTAAGGCGAAATTGGTATCGTTGGCAAGCTAATTCGATTCTATACACTTTCATGGGTATAAATCATCAAAATTACCACATTAAAATTGAGTTATACTTATTCAAAGATGACCCTTGCAAAATCAAACACTAAAACTTGATGGATTCAAAAACTCTTAGCTTGTATTACCTTAAGTGACTCATATGAACATGCTTAATGCATCATAAGCAATCCTATCACTAGTATATTCATTGTAAGTCATGTACTCAAGTATTAATTACAGGATAGGAGATTTCATACGTGGAAATACTTATTCACTTCCTAGCTTAGAAACATGCGGGGTATTAAACTACTCTTTCTAAATTTCATTTGGGGGTGTATCTATGGTCTTTGGTGTTCATACTTCACTTTTTGACAATTCAAAGTTCGTTGCTTTGAGTTTCAATAAAATACATAGTTTTTTAATTTCATTGTTCTTAAAGTATTCGTGACCCTTATTCATTCCTATTATTATGATATATGATATGTATTTGCTTACCAATCATTGGGGTGTGATAAGTTTATTTTTTTTTAAGAATTCGAGTAGTGAAACAAGACTATAAATATATATCGATAGAATTTTATTTTTTTAAAAACTTTTGAGATGTATTACACATCATTAGAAATAAAATTAAAATTTTAAATCACCAACTTCCATATGCTACTACGCTAACACAATCATGATATTTCTCCATGAATAACTTTACATTAATATAGAAGATCTAGTCAAAATTATTTATATAGAAAATAAATTATTAGTAATACTCATGTGCAATTATGCTAAAGCATTAGTGATTTATCCGCAATCGTTAATCATTTGATTAGGTGTGCTTATATATAATATGATAATTATGGTCCATCTACATGACGAGTTTCATTTAGTTCTCTTTGGAATTATAAGTTACGTACTTAACGGAATGATTAGAGTACTTCCTTCTTATGGAGAAAGTTACTGGTTCAGATACAATAATAGTTAAATTTATCAATTGCCATTCACTCTGGTATCTAATAAGGTTTAAGGTAAACTTTTAGTGATATTTATTTTTTGATCATGTACTTATTCTATTTTCTTATTTAGATATAATTGATTTATCATTGAATGTATTTGATTATATCCACTTGATAGCATAAAAATATGACTAGAATGAAAAATTAGTCTTATCCTAAAAGATATCAATTTATCCTTATTAGGAATATCAATGAACAAGTGCATAATCATATTTTACTATAAAAACACAACAATCTTTCTTTGATAACCACATTCAAGTAAAATACATTTTACATAGCTTAACCTATCTCAAGCAAGGTTTCTTTTTAAAAATTAAAAAACAACAACATATCCATTACAATTCCATGAATTGACATAGTTTTATCATAGTATTTCAGGGTTTGTACTTATTAAATTAATATTCACACTATCTAAATTCTTTGTGCATTGAAAGTTTTATGATATTGTCTTCTACTTTAATCTAAACAATGATTTGTTTCTATTTATATGCAGAACAATGAATACTTCCGTAAATAATATTATTATGTTGAACATGAACAAGGTAGTGTTTAGAATTGGAGCTACAGGGACTGAAAAATCTTGTCTCTTTGTTGACCTCGCAAATCATTTTCTAACAGAAGTCATCAACTCCGATAAAATGCAAGTTGATAAGGGACTTGACATTGCCACAAACAAGATCAGAGATAGTGAAGAACATGGTGTACCGCACTATTTGCTAGGTAAATATTTATTTTCATAGAGTATTTACACTAAACGTCTATTGAAATAATTTAATAGTAGTTATTATGAATTAGGGAGAAAATACTTATTATTATTTTAATACTGTGGTGTGTGAAAAATTTAATTACATTAATTACTGATCTGAGTGGGAGATGACTAATATTTTTAAAAGTTAAATACTTGAAATGGCTACCTCTATTAGATGTATGTGCCTATAAGATTTTCTATCAAAGCTTGAAAATTTTGAGCAAAATTATCTAGTATTTTAAAACAAACAAGAGATACGAACCCGAGACATGGGGATTCTTGACTCACTTCATTGATAACTAAGCCAAATCCTTGATTTCTGTGAGAATGAATATCATTTGATCATTGTTACAAATATGTGCATTTCATATTAATATTTATATATATATATATATATATATATATACACACACATATTTAAATAGCAACACTGACAATAATTTTTTGTTATATTTGTAAGGTGAAATCGATCCAGATTCTGATTTCACCACTGAAAATTTCTGTGCTCAAGCCATTTTATACATGGAAAAAATTATAAGTCATGGATATGTTCCAATCGTCGTTGGTGGGTCAAATTCATACAATGAAAAACTTGTGGAAGATCCTACATTCATGTTTAAATCTAACTACAACAGTTGTTTTATTTGTATTGACTTTGACGTATCTACAGTTGACCCTTTTCTTCATAAAAGGGTTGATCATATGGTCCAAATAATTAGTTTAATTTCTCTTTATTTTATATTTATGGTTAATTTGTCAGTGTCAACACATATGTGATATTTGACCTGTCTTTTTTTTCATATCCACCTGATTTATAATGTTAACATACAAGTTAGCTTATATGATCCATGATTATTTTAATAGATGTTTTTTTCTTAGAAAATTAACACTTGATGTTTGAAAATAATCATGTAATATTTTAAAATATTTTCTACAATATCTTTTTAATATCTCTCTTTAAAAATAAAGTATTGTTCAAATAACCCAAATGGATTTCAAATAACTCAAATGGTTCTTTAATATTTATGCCGCATGCAGGGCTAGTGGATGAGGTGCGGGGAATATTTTCACCTAAACCAGATTACAATAAAGGAATTAATAATCCATTGGTGTCCCTGATATGGATAAATAATTTAAAGAAGAAAATAAGTTTGACACAGGTGAAGAATCAACAAAGACGATGCTTCTTGATTCTGCGGTTGAAGAAATTATTGTTAATACTGGCAACTTAGTTTGTCGCCAACTTGAGAAAATTCGATGATTTATGGATGAGAAAATGTGGTCATTGAATTGTATTAATGGAAAAATGTTTTAAAAGAATATGAAAAATAAGGCGCTGATGATAAATGGAAGCATGACGTGTTGAAATCATGCCTCCACGTCATGGAAGAGTATCTTAAACAATGATGATTACAACATCATTATCTAATTTTTAGAAAGTAATACTATTAGAACTACTATTTCTTTTATGATGTTGTGAGTTGAAATTGACTAAAAGTTTTAGTGCTATGCAAGTATTTCAATAAATAAGTGATTACATTTTTGAGTTTAAGAAAAAAATAGGACTCGTCTTTGTACCTCAAAATCTAAACTCCTATTGTTCTTTATCTAACATCACCCTTTCGAGATCATTCTATCTTTCTTATTAATATTTAAATTATCATCCTAGGGGTGAGACTGAGTTTTACGAAAGTTTTCATCCAATCTAATAAAATTTAGATTTTTTTCCGATTTTTAGTCTTTGTGAGTAAGATTGCTCCCTTGTTATTAAAAACAACTATGAAATAAAAGATTTTAAGCACTATACATTAAGTCATAAAAATATGTATACAAAATCAAGCCATTTATTAATTCAAATATAAAAGACAACTCTCTTTATTAGCAGTATTTGAAAACCTAATCAAAACTACAACGAAATTGGTAATAGGTAAATAAGCCATTTCTAGTGTTTGTTCCCTTCAAACAAAATTCAAAAAAACTAGTAAAATGACTTACCCCTTAAACATTTAATTCATAATTATCATTAAAATAATATCTAGTTCGCAAGTATTATAAGAAATAATTAATTATGGCGCATGCATAATCCCTTCTTACCTATCTATGTATTTTCTAATAAGCTAATTTATGGTAAGTGTTAGTTTGCAGATTCTTATGGTAGATACTATGGTTATGATCTTTGGATATACTATATGATGTCAACTACAAGTAACGTGAAGGCATTTACATATCTTTCTATATTCTAGAAAGGTAAATCACAAAATGTAGTCCCAAGAAGTTGTGGTAGCTACATCCCGGCCTCTACTTGCTAAGACCCAAATCCAATGAGAGTGGATCCTATATTATTCCTCTGCACGGTGAACCAAATTTCCTAAATTACCTAATATGAATACTTAACAACTTTTAAGAATGAAATACCAACTTCATTAATCAACCAAATATCTTTAAAAGTCCTAATAAATAACAAGTGCAAAAAATATCAAATGTCTAAAACACCCATAAGAACTGAAAGTCATAGCACCAAAATATCTAACAATGTCAAACTACAGCCAAAACCCAAAAAATCAATATAGGATAGATGTGTATGTCCGTAACATTTGGACAAGAACTATGAGTGGGTTGACTCATGGCTTCCCTAAAGATGTAGCTCACCCTTGAGTCAGAATAATAACCAGCTAAATATGATGTTGTAAGACCCAGTAAGTTACTAGTCCATTTCACCCTTGTATTACATGTTAAAGGGTTCCAAGATTTAGAAAATTTAGCTAAATGCTAAAGGCTTAGTATTATTTTGGCCTCTCAACTTTGATGAATTTTAATTCAACCTTCCCGACATTAAAATGTAAATTTCCAAGTTGATTCAATATTTGGGTTACTTATAGGTCATCTCAGGTGAGTTTCAGATTTTTGGACCAGCATAAGGGTGAGTTTCGATGTCCACAATAGTAGGGGGTCCCGATAGGGCCGCGCCATAAGTGTTAGTTGACCTAGGCTCAGGTCGCGCCATGACAACTTCTTGACCTAGCTAGGGGTCGCACTGTGTTGGCTGCTTGACATAACCAAGGGTCGCGCCATGATGGGTTACCCTGTTCAACATTCAAAATCTAAGTCATTAAGGGTATTTGGATCTTTTCACCTCATCCAAGTGGTCCATAACATGAATTTAAGGTCTCAAAAGAGAAATAGTTGCCTCTTAATTCATATTTTCTCTCAATTTGAAACATTACCTCCCAAGAACAAACCCTAGCCCCTTGAAGCTCCAAGTTTAATTCTAAATAAATCCCTTAATAACTCCAAGGAATTCGCTAATTGAGGTATGTTAGATGTTCATTCATGGATCTTCTTATCCATGGAGCCCAAGAACTCAATTTCAAGTTTAAATTATGATATTTACATATATTTATGAATCTTATCCATGAACTTCCATAAATTATGAATTTTATATTATGTCTACCTGTGTTCTTGTTGGAATTAGCCTTTGATCCATTTGGAGCATGATAGTTGCATGTTAAATACTTAACCTATGATTCTAGTATTGAAATTATGTTACAATCACATGCTTACAACAATTTCCATTCTGTAACTCAAGACCCCCATGTGTTTGATGAACTTCTTCAAATTGAACAATGACTATTTATGATGTCCTCTAAATTGCATTATGATTTCAAATGTACTCATATGCTCTTATTGATATTGCTATAGAGTCCTGGGGGTTTTGATACACTAAAAACTTAGCTGCTTATTTAGTATTAGTATAGTCAGTATGGTTTCAGATATAGAATTATTAGTTCAGTTAGTACATCACGTCATTAAGCCTAGTTTGGTTCAGTAATTTGAGTCAGTTTTTTAGGAATAGGATTTACCACCGAGTAAATCAAAGGATGGGATCTTACCTGCCAGTTGAAGGTGTCACCTTTAATAGTAATCCTTACAAAATAGTACTAAGTAGCCAGAGTAGGTTGTGATGTTAACCTGCCAGTTGAGGGTTAACACATCTCTCATTTAGGACCTATCAGTTGACGGTGACCCCTAGTCCTTTGAGATAACACTTTAGTGGATCCAAAAAACCAATGTTAATACCCGTGTCACAGTACTGACACCTTTCTAACTGGGGTTACAAGTTGGACCCTAATTAGTTCATATTGGGGTATGTCGGTTAGATGATAGCTCCTATAGTTTTAGTGTAGTATTCAGTTTAGAGTTTAGTTTTTAGGCTTTGCTTGACCATGGCATACAGTTATTAGTTGCTTTAACGCCCCAGAAAATGGTCCCAGAGCGTTACATAGTGCTTGAGGCTACGAGTAGCCCCAAGCTAACCCTTTGAGCCATGTTCATTCAGTTCAACACAAATCAACGGGGTTTTCATAAATAACCCTTAAATATCAACAAAGTAATCATCATCCAAGAATAAAAGAATTTCAGAAAGATAACAAAATACGACTTATTAGTCAACTCCCAACATCTATACTAGTCTGACAAGCCTCTAAGAAAATCAATAAAACCAACGAGCAATTGAGACATGCCCCAACTGACTCATACACAGTTAACAAATGTAAACGATTCCGTGAAACCAACATCAGACATCACATCCTCGGAATATGAGGACTCACCACAACAGAGGATGTAGAACAGCATTCCCGAAGAATCACTGTCAAACCTGAAACTGAGCACCTGAACCTACATTTTGAGAAAATGCAGCCCACATCCGAAGATGTGGGTCTGTACCATAGAATGAACCGAGTATATGGCGGTGTATGCTGTTGTATAAACATCATCATCATAAATATTTATAAGAAATATGCAGGATGTATAAAAGACTCACATAGCCCGAAGAAAATCATCATAATCATGAGAGGATGAAATAAGTACAATAACACATGTGAGTCATCATATAATTTGTCAATCACTTTGAGTTCATCAAGAATATCAATTCTCATAATGTAAATATCATTTAAATCTTTCGAAAGAATAACTTTCACAATTCAACTTTCAAATCACTTCACCATTCACCACAGACACAAGGAAACACACACACATTGGGAGATCCTATAACCGACTTAAACCATGTGAGATACATGGAGTCCAAAATACAACCCACGTTAGGGAGAGTCATCCTATCCTTGCCATCGGAGTAGCACTATCAATATCAAATCCACACAAACTAGTGATCACTATATAAATCAGCCTCAGTTCACTCCTATGGGGGCACATAATTCTAGGGAAGTAAGGTCGCTTTATACCTCCCACTCTATGCTAAATATTTCTTCCAGACTTAGCTCAGATCATTTCAAAGACAATCTACCACAAAACAATTTCAGTAATATATAAATATACACTGGGAGCCATCATTCTCCCCATCTATCAAAATCAATCACGTTGTGGATTTCTTTCATACTCGGGTTCAAAACAACTCCATTAATACCAAAAGGTCAAATCATTAAAAATATCTCAAATATTCAACATCAACGTGCTTATAACACACACTTTCTCAAAAAAACACAATTTCCAATGGGGATTCACGGTCCAAATATTAAAATCATGATAAATATCATTCAAGATTCATGTTTTATATCTCCACACATGTAAATTCATATTTCAAAATCATAAACATCAAGATTTCATAATAATCATCATAAGATATGGGTTCATGCATCAAATTCGTAAAAGTCAAATAAAAATCATGCCTTTGTAAAGAAAATTACTTTTGGGCACAAGAAAGAAAGAGAGTTCTTGTTGAAAAACCCCACATACCTTGAATGATGACCCTTAGATTGATACTCATTTATGTTAATCGTGCCTTTAAATGATGGTTCTTGTAGTTCTTGAACTAGGAACTTGGAATCTTGAAAAAATTTACAGAATTAATGGTGAACTTTGGAGGTTCTTGAAGTTGGATGTAGGAGCTTAGGATTTTCTTTTTGAGGGAATTTGATGAAATATAACATATAATGCTTCTAATAGGATTTAATATAGGGTTTGGATGGATTTTGGGTGAGGGGGAAATGACCAAAATGCCCCTAAAAATCAAATAATTCTCGAATCTGTCCTTTGGTGGACTATTTTGATAGTTTGAAGTAGATTAATCATAATGTTTTACTCTAATATACAAATTGGATGAAACCAATTTAATTAAAGAGAATACTCTCATATATTTCCATTGATATATAGTGTCTCACCCAGATCATTGTGTACGAGGAGTTCTGATCGTTTGAAGTTGACCCAAATATTTGCTTTTGATAGGCTGAAGTAGATCAACCATAACTCTTTACTGCAATAGAAAAATTGGATGAAACTAATTTCATTAGAAAGAGGACTCACAGATCTTTCCGTTGATATATAGTAGATTACCCAGATCATTATGTACAAGGAGTTATGATCATTTAAAGTTGGGGAAAAAATATGCGAGGCCTCCGTACTTTTTCCTGCACGTTTTGCTGTTCAGTACTGTTCATGGTTCGATCGGAATGTTCATAATTCGTCGCTCGGGTGTCCATTTAGGATGATCCACATATAGTTGGAAAGATTATTCGATACTATACGCAATGGTGTGTCATAATCTAAGACATTTCACACGGAAAATTTATAATTCATTCTAGAAGATAGAACCCAACACGTTTACGCATAAAATTTCAACGAAAAATTTCTCGGGGTATTACATCATCCCTCCCTTGGAAACATTCATCCTCGAATGACGCTAGATGCCAAGATTAGATAGGGAATAGAGCATAAAGCTGAAACCATTCCCTAGACTCATGACCACATCGTTTGTCACTCCAAATGCAACATAGAATGCATAAATTCCAGAAACTACAACTGAACACATAATAAATGACAGCTGAATTGCTGCAACTTTTGTCAATGGTGCATGATTTAGGAAAGAATGGTACCTTCTTCTTGATCATAGTTTGCAGAAAATAGGTGCGGGTACTTGGATCGCATATCTGCATCAACTTCCCAAGTTGCACCCTCAACAGATTGGTTTCGCCACAACACCTTGACCAAGGGAACTTCTTTATTCCTTAGTCTTCGGACACTTAAATCAAGAATCTCAATAGGAATCTCATCAAACGAAAGATTTTCTTGAATGTCTGCACTCATAGAGGAATCCATCACCACAGCATCGCTAATATGCTTTCTAAGCATGGAGACATGGAATATTGGATGAATAGAGGACAACTCGGAAGGTAACTCGACCTCATAAGCTACCTTACCAACACGACTATAAATTTTATAAGGACCAACATCATGGGGACTAAGCTTCCCTTTCTTTTTGAATCTCTTCACCCCTTATGGCTGAAATTTTCAGATACACTAGGTCACCAACTTCAAACTCAAGGTCTCTTCTTCGAACATCCGCATATGACTTCTGACGACTCTGCACAGTTTTCAACCTTTCCCTAATCAACTTAACTTTTTCGATAACCTCAAATACCAAATCAAGACCACTCACAACCCCTTCACCCACCTCGAACCAACCTATGGGTGATCTACACTTCCTCTCATATAAGGCTTCAAACAGAGCCATGCCAATACTAGAGTGGAAACTGTTATTGTAAGCAAACTCTATCAACGGGAAGTAATTATCCCAACTTCCCTTAAAGTCAAGTGGAAAAGCTCTCAACATATCCTCTATGGTCTGGATGGTCCGCTCAGCCTGACCATCGGTCTGCAGATAAAAAGCAGAACTCAAAAGCACTTAGGTACCAAGACCATTCTGAAAAGCTTTCCAAAATTGCAAAGTGAACTGAGTACCCCTATCCGAAATGATACACAAGGGAAATCCTGGTAGTCTGACTAGCTCTTGGATATAAAATCTAGCATAATCCTCAGCAGTATATGAAGTATGAATAGGCAAAAAATGAGCAGACTTAGTCAACCTATCAACCACAACCAAAATGGAATCATGATGGTGTCGGGAAGGAGGTAAATCAATCACAAAGTCCATATTTATCTCTTCCCACTTCCAGGTGGGAATACAAAACTCTTGCATCATACCACTAGGTCTTTGGTGTTCAACTTTAACCTATTGGCATGTTGCACACTTAGCTACAAACGCTGCTATATCTTTCTTCATGCCACTCCACCAATAAATTTCTCGCAAGTCTCGGTATATCTTGGTGGCACCAAGATGAATAGAATATCGCGCCCCGTGCACTTCAGCCATAATCCTCTATCTAAGATCATCAACATTCGAGACACACAATCTACCCAGCAATCTTAACACACCATCTCTCCCTTGGGAGAAAACCTCTACTTTTTGGTCCTTGACTGACTCCTTCAGTCTGACCAAACTAGCATCTAATTATTGCTTTTCCTTCACTTCCAAAACCAAGGAGGATTAGGAACTACTCTGAACCCCTATACTACTTTCAACAGAGTCAAACTACCTAGCCCCCAATCTAGCCAAATGATTTACATCATGAGCCAACTCTTTCTTACCTTCTACCACATGCAAAACACTACCCATGGACACTCTACTTAAGGTCTCCACCATAACATTGGCCTTTCCCGGATGGTACAGCATACTCATATCATAGTCCTTTAACAATTCTAATAATTGTCTCTGCCTAAGATTCAATTCTCTCTGGGTAAACACATACAGCAGACTCTTATGATCAGTGAAAACATCAACATGGACACCATACAAATAGTGTCTCCCGATTTTCAAAGAAAACACAACAGCAGCTAACTCAAGGTCATGGGTGGGGTAATTTTTCTCATGGCGTTTCAACTGTCTAGATGCGTAAGCTATCACCTTACCCTTTTGCATCAATGCACAACCCAACCCAACTCTCACAGCATGACAGTACTCCACAAAACCATCAACACCATCAGGCAAAGTCAAAACAGGGGCTGAAGTGATTTGAGTCTTTACCTCCTGAAAACTTTTCTCACAAGATTCGGACCACAAGAACATCACTTTCTTTTGGGTCAACCAAGTCATAGGAGACGCTATAGAGAATAAACCCTCAACAAAATGGTGGTAATAGCTAGCTAAACCCAAGAAACTTCAGATATCAGTCAGAGAAATAGGTCTAGGCCAATTTCTAACAGCTTCGGTATTTTGGGGATCAACTCTAATACCCTAAAAAAAATGATATAACCCAGAAAAACAACTGACCTTAGCCAAACCACACACTTACTGAACTTGGAAAAAAACTTGTGATCTCTAAAGGTTTGCAAGACAGTTCGGAGATGATCAGAATGTTCATCCTCACTAAGGTAGTACACCAGTATATCATTGATTAACACTATGACAAATATATCCAGATATGGTCTGAACACTCGGTTTATGAGGTCCATGAAAGCTGCTGGGTATTAGTTAACCCAAAAGACATAACAAGAAACTCGAAATGGCCATAACGTGTTCAGAAAATGGTTTTCAGGATGTCACACTCCCTAACTTTGAGTTGATGATAGTCGTAACGAAGGTCTATCTTTGAGAAATAACTTGCACCTTGCAATTGGTCAAACAAATCATCTATTCTCAAAAGGGGGTACTTATTTTTGATGGTGACTTTATTCAGTTGGCGTTAATCAATGCACATACGCAAAGAGCCATCTTTCTTTCTCACAAACAACACAAGAGCACCCCAAGGAGAAACATTGTGCCTTATGAAACCCTTATCTAGTATATCTTTCAGTTTCTCTTTCAACACCTTAAGTTCTGTAGGGGCCATATAATAAGGAGGAATAGAAATAGGTTAAGTATCCGGAAAAAGATCAATCCCGAACTTTATCTCTCTATCAAGAGGTACCCCTGGGAGATCATTTGGAAAGACATCAAAAAACTCATTGACGACGTTAATAGACTGGAGAGTTGGAGTCTCAGACTTAGTGTCTTTGACTCTAACCAAATGGTAAATACACCCCTTGAAAATAAGCTTTCTAGCTTTGAGGTAAGAGATAAAAAGACTTTTGGGTGTCACAGAATTCCCAGACCACTCAAACACGGATGCACCCAGAAATTGAAACTTGACCACTCGGGTCCGACAATCAATAGAGGCATAAGAATAATATAGCCAGTCCATACCCAGCATCACATCAAAATCTACCATGTCTAACTCAATCATATCAGCCAACAAGAATCTATGAAGAATAGTAACCGGACACATTTTATACACTTTCTAGGAAACAATCGAATCACCCACTGGGGTAGAAACAAGGATAGTCTTAGGAATAATCTCAGGACTCATTTTAAATTTCATAGCAATCTAAGGTATAATATATGAGAAACTGGATCCAGGATCCAACAAAGCATACACATCAAACTGAAATATACGAAGCATACCAGTAACAACATCAGGAGAGTCCTCCTATTCCTGGCGGGACGATAAAGCATAGAATCTATTCTGGCGCTACCCGCCAGCATTGCTAGAAGATGTGCCCTGAGCTGGGGCTGGGCGAGTCAGTGGGATTGGAGCACTAACAGTCTGAGTCTGGGTCTGAGGGAGATAGTCATGACGCCTTTATCCTTCCTGTGGACAATCTCTAACTCTGTGACCTATGTCACCACACCAGAAACAACCCCTCTTCTCACCCCAACAGTCACCCAAATGAGCCCTACCACACTTAGGACACAGGGGATAATTTGGCTTACTGCTCATACTATACTTGGACCTGGATGCATATGACCTACTACCTTGCTCCTGCCTACCTCTAGGCACGGGAGCACTAGCAGATGACGGTGCTTGCATAGATGAAGGATCTTGATACTGAGGGCGACTCCCTTCCTGCGATCTAGACTGAACCTGTCCATGCTGCTCAAACCTAGCTCTCTTATTCCCTCTCATTCTATCTCTCTCCTTAATCTTATCTGTCTCAATCTGTTGGGCATGAGTCATCAGCCTAGAAAGATTTATCTCACTATTTAGCATAGCAGACCTACACTCCTTAACCACATAACTAGACACTCCAGTCACAAACTTACTCATATTAGCCCGATTATCAGCTACTAAGTCAGGAGAATACTTGGCCATCTGATTGAAATTTAGACAGTACTCCCTAACAGTCATACAGACCTGTCGCAAGTTCATAAACTCTTCCACCTTCACCTCCCTCATGTCCAAAGGGAAAAACTTATCCAAGAATGCATCCTGGAACTCTTGCCAAGTTGTAGGGACAGCTCCCTCACCTCTACCTTTTCTCCAGGAAACAACCCAGTCATAAGCAAGGTCTTTCAACCTATACGTAGCCAACTCCACACTATGTTCCTCAGATACATGTATCACCTGAGTAATCTTCCACACCTCCTAGAAAAACAATCGTGGATCCTCATCATACTTGGACCCATAGAATTCTGAAGGATTCATCCGTATGATGTCACGGATCCTGGCAGCAGCTGAATCACTTCTCTACTACTGTGGAGTCGGGGCCGGGTTGGCTTGAACATTTGCAGTAATAGCTTGGGCCAGCGCCTGAAAGGCTGCCCGAAATTCAGTATGAGACACGGTTTCATTCAATGGGTCAGCGGGTTGAGGTTGCTGACCATCATTATTTTTTCTCGCTTGACGTAGAGGCATATTTCTGAAAGAGAAGAGCATGAATCAATAGCAAAGAGAGACACTTTAAGAACGATAGACATCTGAAAAAAAGAATCACATTTTTTCGTAAATCGTCTTGTAGCCGCCTGCTCATAGATGTGGTGCGCTACACACCAATGATCAAAACTCTACTTAACGTAGCTTGTCAGACTCCCTAGGACACCTTAAAACCTTAGGTTGTGATACCAAGTTTGTAATGCCCCAAAAACTAGTCTTGAAGCGTGACATAGTGCTTGAGGCTATGAGTAGCCCTAAGCTAACCCTTTGAGCCATTTTCATTCAGTTCAACACAAATCAACAAGGTTTCCATAAATAAACCTCAAATATCAATAGAGTAATCATCATCCAAGAGTAAAAGAATTTCAGAAAGATAACATAATATGAATTATTAGTCAACTCCCAACATCTATACTAGTCTAACAAGCCTCTAAGAAAATTAATAAAACCAGTGAGCCATTGAGATATGTCCTAACTGACTCATATTCAGTTATCAAATGTAAATGATTCCGTGAAACCAACCTCAGACATCAAATCCTTAGAACATGAGGACTCACCACAATAGAGGATGTAGAAAAATGTGCTCGAAGAATCATTGTTGAACCTAGAATTGAGCACCTGAACCTACATTCCGAGAAAATATAGCCCACATCCGAAGATGTGGGTCAGTACCATGGAAAGGAACCGAGTATATGAGGGTGTATTCAGCTATATAAACATCATCATCATCATAAATATTGATAAGAAATATGTAGGATGTATGAAAGACTCACATAGCCTGAAGAAAATCATCATAATATGAGAGTATGAAATAAGTACAATAACACATGTGAGTCATCATATAATTTGTCAATCACTTTCAATTCATCAAGAATATCAATTCTCATAATATAAATATTATTTAAATCTTTCGAAAGAATAACTTTCACAATTCCACTTTCAAATCACTCCACCATTCACCATAGACACAAGGAAACACACACACACACTGGGAGATCCTATAACCGACATAAACCATGTGAACTACATGGAGTCCAACCTATAACCCACGTTGGGGAGAGACGTCCTATCTTTGCCATTAGAGTAAGACTATCGATATCAAATCCACACAAACTAGTAATCACTATATAAATCAGCCTCAGGCTCACTCTAACGGGGACACATAGTTCTAAGGAAGTAAGGTCACTTTATACCTCCCTCTTGGTGCTAAAGATTTCTTCCGGACTTAGCTCAGATCATTTCAAAGACCATCCACAACAAAAAAATTTTAGTAATATATAAATATACATCGGGAGCCATCTTCCTCCCCATCTATCAAAATCAACTACATTGTGGATTTCTTTCACACTCGAGTTCAAAACAACTCCATTAAGACCAAAAGGTCAAATCATTAAAAATATCTCAAATATTCAACATCAACGTGCTTATAACACACACTTTTAAAAAAAACACAATTTCCAATGGGGATTCATGACCCAAATATTAAAATCATGATAAATATCATTCAAGATTCATGCTTTATATCTACACGCATGTAAATTCATCTTTCAAAATCATAAACATCAAGATTTCATAATAATTATCATAAGATATGGGTTTACACTTCAAATTTATAAAAATCAAATAAAGATCATGCCTTTGTAAAGAAAATTACTTTTGCGCACAAGAGCGAAAGAGAGTTCTTGTTGAAAAACCCCACATACCTTGAATGATGAACTTTAGATCGATACTCATTTTTGAGATGTTAATCGTGCCTTAGAATGATGGTTCTTGGAGTTCTTGAACTAGGAACTTGGAATCTTGAATAAATTTGCAGAATTAATGGTGAACTTTAGAGGTTCTTCAAGTTGGATGTAGGAGTTTAGCATTTTTTTTGAGGGAATTTGATAAAATATAACATATAATTCTTCTAATAGGCTTTAATATAGGGTTTGGATGGATTTTGGGTGAGGGGGAATGACCAAAACGCCCCTAAAAATCAAATAATTCTCGAATTTGTCCTTTGGTTGACTGTTTTGATAGTTTGAAGTAGATGAACCATAACGTTTTACTCCGACATCCAAATTGGATGAAACCAATTTCATTAGAAATAGGACTGTCATATCTTCCCATTGATATATAGTATCTCACCTAGATCATCGTGTACGAGGAGTTATGATCATTTTAAGTTGATCCAAAAATTCACTTTTGTTAGGCTGAAGTAGATTGATCATAATTTTTTACTTCGATAGACAAATTGGATGAAACCTATTTCATTTGAAAGAGGACTCGCAGAGCTTTTTATTGATATATAGTAGATCACCCAGATCATTATGTATAAGTAGTTATGATCATTTAAAGATAGAGCAAAAATACGCCAGGCCTCAGTACTTTTTCCTACACGTTTTGTTGTTCACTACTATTCACGGTTCGATTGGAATGTTCATAACTCGTCCCTCGGGTGTCCGTTTTGGATGATCCACATATCGTTAGAAACCTTATTCGATACTCTACATAATGGTGGATCATAATCTAAGACATCCCGCATAGGAAATTTTTAATTCATTCTAGAAGATAGAACCCAACATATTTACGCACAAAATTTCAATGAAAAATTTCCTAGGGTATTACAGTTGCTCAATATTAGTATTTTAGTTTAAAAACTACCCTAGTATAATGTAATATGTGTGTTCATGCATATTCAAATTTTACAGCTTCCTCTCATACTACATATTGGTCATCTCATGCTTTTTATTTAGTCAAATATTATTCACGCTTATAAGCCATGCATATAAGCCAAACCGTATTTAGAAAACTAGTACATTCAAAGTACTGACCGCATACTCATTTGTTTCTCTATGATGTCTTATATCATAGGTTCGAACGCTCAGGCTCCCGACCATAGTTAAACACTCCAGTAACAGAAGCAATGGTGATTCTTCATGTTTTGAGGATTGTTTATGCTTGTTTTAGTTTAGTTTAGTAGTCAATCAGTGTTAGTTGGGGGATTGTCCCATCGACTCCACAGTCAAATAGTTTAGATGCCTTCAGACTAGTACAGACAGTCAGTCAATTTTCAATTGTGATTATCAGTTGTTTTATCAGTTTTTTCCCAAACATTTTAAACTATGATTTAGTATTGATCTGAGTTATTAAACACTTATGGAATTTTAGTTGAAATTCCAGATATGTTGTTTATCCATTTTATTCAGTGCTCACAGCAAGTACCATCATCATGGGTAAGCTTATAGTCTCATTAGACCGTAAGAACCATGGGGTATCCAAGGTATACTCCCAGGGCATTAAAAAACTTAATATCAGAGTGTAAGGTTTTAAAGTGTCCTAGGGAATCAAAAAGTCGCATTGAGTATAGTCTTGTTCGTAGGTGTGAATCGGACCACACTTATTAGAAAAAGGCTATAGGAGGTTTTAGGAAATAGTTTTGTCCTTTCCATGTGCATATCATGCGAATGATCAGGAGCTCAATTTAAATTCTTTATGTAATTCAAATTTTCCTTCTGTACAAATGGAAGAAGAACTAAAAACCAGCCAGTACCTCCGGCTATTTAGGAAGATCCCCTAATTGATCATATTTCTTATGCAGAGTTCATAGTTGTATTCACTACTCTAGATCACTCTGTAGCCGCCCAAAATATGTATTCAGCTATTATTCAATCCAACCCAGTGGCCAATACTGCCAAAGCCAGGATTCAGGATTTCACCCGAATGAATCCTTCTTTATTTTCTAGATCTAAGTCCAAAGAATATCCATAGGAATTTCTTGACATGGTTTAGAAGGTAACTGATATTATAGGTATGACTTCTAGTGAGAGTGCAGATTTGCGTGCTTACTAGTTGTAGGATGTTGCTCACACCTTGTATAAGCAGTGGAAGAGAGATAGCGGGGCAGATGCAGGGCTTGTTGAATAGAAAAAGTATGCTACAACATTTCTAGATAGGTTCTTTCCCTTGGAGTTAAGAGAAGCTAAGGTACACAATTTTATTAATCAATGTCAGGGAAACATGAGTGTGAAGAAGTATTCTCTTAAGTTTTCTTAGCTAGCCAAGTATGCTCCTAATGTTGTGTCTGATGAAGGGTTTAGGATGACTAATTTCATCTCGGGTATGGATAATAGCGTGGTTAAGGAGTGTAGGACCGCTATGTTGATTAAGGAGATGGATATGTCTAGGTTGATGGTCCATGCTCAATAGATTAAGGAGTAGAAGTGTAGGGTAAAAGAGAGGGGGAATAAAAGGCCTAAAACAGGTAGATTTAGTTTGCGCAGCCGAGGTCAGAGTGTGGTAACAGTCCTCAATTCCATTAGATATCTTCATCCCCAACTCTATCTTCAGCTAGTGCACCAGTACCAAAGTTTAGAAATAACAATCCGGATAGGGCGCAAGGCCCTAAGCCTGAGGGAAATGTGAACAATGGTTGTACAAATCCTCTTTGCCAGAAATACGGTAGAACCATCAGGGTGTTTTAGACTTGGCAGTGATGTACATTTTGGGTATAGCAATCTAGGCCACCGAGTCTGAGATTTTCCAAAGAGTTGTAGCTAGGTCATTCCAGTCATCCCCTAGTTCTATTCGATTGCCGAATCAATAGGGTGCCACTTTCAGTGACACTAGTGGTAAGCTCCTAAACTGATTGTATGTTCTTCAGTCTTGGAAGGATCATGAAAATTCTCCTAATGTGGTTTCTGGTACGTTACAAGTCTTTCACTTACATGTTTACATTTTCTTAGATCTCAGATATTCTCATTATTTTGTAACCCCTTACATAGCTATTGATTTTGGTGTCCATCTTGAGACTTTACCAGAGCCTTTCTCAGTGTCTACCCTAGTAGGTGTTTCTATTGGAGCAACGCAGGTATATAGGAACTTTCCAGTCACAATATCCTAGAAATTCACTTCATTTGATATTGTGGAGTTAGAGATGATTGATTTTGATGTCAAATATTGAGTTAGTTTCAGTAGTAAGGGAATTTCCCTATTTGTTCCCTAGAGATCTTACTAGAGTTCCTCCCAAAAGGAAAATTGACTTCAGAATAGACCTACTTCTAGATACGCAGCCTATCTCTATTCTGCCATACAGAATGGCTATAATAGAGCTCAACGAGTTGAAAGAAACAATTAAGAGACCTTCTTGTTAAGGGGTTCATCAGGCCAATATTTCCCTATAGGGTGCTCCAGTCTTTTTCGTGCGAAATAAAGATAGTTCTCTTCATATGTGTATTGATTACCGTCAGTTTAACAAAGTCACAATCAATAATAAGTAACCGCTTCCAAGAATCGATGTCATGTTCGACCAACTTCGGGGTACCAGTTACTTCTCTAAAATAGACCTCAGATTCAGCTATCATCATCTTCAAGTCAGAGAATATGACATTCCAAAATGAGCTTTTAGAACTTGGTATGGTCACTATGAATTCCTAGTCATGTTTTTTGGCCTTAGAAATATGCCAGCAGCTTTCATGGACTTGATAAATAGAGTGATCAAATAGTACTTGGACATATTTGTCATAGTCTTCATTGACAATATTTTTGTATATTCTCATAATAAAATAGATAATGCAGACCTTCTCAAAGTAGAATTGCAGACTCTTAGAGCCCATCAATTGTTTTCCGAATTCAATAAGTGCGAATTTTAGCTAAGATCAGTAGCTTTCCTTGGACACATTGTCTTCAGTGATGGAATTAAAGTTAATTCTCTGAAGTCTGAAGTAGTGAGAAACTGGCCTAAACCCACTTCTCTATCAGATATTAGGAGTTTCTAGTAAGGTAAGATAGGAATCCCTGTCTAGTTATGTTGAAAAAGTCAGTCAGATATTAGAAAGTAGAGGTTTTCTCCCAAGGGAGAGATTATGTGTTGCATTGCCAAAGTAGAATATGTGTGCCTGGTGTAGATGACCTGAGGGCAGATTCTTGCAGAAGCATATGGTGCGATTTACTCTATTCATCTAAGTGCTACTAAGATGTACCGTGATTAGCGGGAGATGGAGCGGTATGAAGAGGGATGTTTCAAAGTTTGTAGCTAAGTGCTCTAATTGTCAGTAGGTCAAGGTTGAGCTCTAAAAGCCTAGTGAAACCATGCAAGAGTTCAGCATCCCCACTTTGGAGTGCAAAGTGATGAACATGGAATTTTTTACAATGTTGCCTCGTTCATATCACCAACATGATTTGATTTGGATTACTATGGAAAAAATGATCAAATCAGCCTATTTCTTTCTAGTCTATACCTCCTATTCATTAGAGGACTATGCTAAGCTCTATATTAGAGAGTTTGTTAGATTGCATAGAGTCGTGTTGTCTATTATTTCATATAGGGGTACTCAGTTTACCTCTCAGTTCTAAAAGGATTTTCAGAAGGGTCTTGGTAGCTAAGTTTATCTGAGTACAACCCTTCACCCTCAGATAGATGGTCAGGCAAAGAGGACCATTCTAATCTTAGAGGACATATTAAGAGCTTGTGTTATCGACTTTAAGGGCAATTAGGATGATCACTTGCTATTTGTTCAGTTCGTCTACAACAACATATACTATTCTAGTATCCAGATGGCTCTATTTAAGGATCTATATAGTAGGAGATGGAAATATCCTGATGGTTGGTTTGAGGTAGCTAAGACTACTTTAAAAGGACCAGATTTAGTTTTCAATCCTTTGGAGAAAGTTCAGTTGATTAGGGAGAGGCTTAAGACAGCCCATAGCCGATAGAATCTTATGCAGCTGTGAGGAGAAAGGATCTCAAATTTAAAATTAGTGATTTTGTTTATTTGAAAATCTCTCCCATAAAGGGAGTGAAGAGATTTGGCAAAAAGGGAAAGCTCAGTCCTCGATATGTAGGCCCTTTCATTATCTTGAGTTATTTTGGAAAAGTAGAATATGAGCTTAACTTTCCTACAGATTTGGCATTAGTGTGTCCAATGTTCAATGTTTTCTTATTAAAGAAGTGTATTGGTGATCCAGCTGTAGTTGGTCCTTTAGAAATCATAGATGTTCATAATAGTCTCTCTTATAAAGAAGTTACATTCTAAATCCTTAACCGTCTGATTCATAGACTAACGAAGAAAGAAGTTCCCTTAGTCAAGGTTCTCTAGCAAAACCAGTCCGTTGAGGGAGCCACTTGGGAAGCAGAAGTAAAAATGTAAACCAAGTACCACCATCTTTTCTCCGTGGACTTAGAATCAGCCTAAGGTAAAAATTTTCCTTAGATTTACTCTGTTTCATACTCAGTTCTTGTTGCATATCATTCTCATGTCACTCATACATTTATGAATCAATTCAGTCAGTCACCATGATTCAGGCTCAGTCGTGTAGTCACATTTTGTTCATGCATTTTAAGCATGTAATCCCAATACCTCAGTACCTCTTAGCTTAATCAGTATCATTCAATTTCAGCCTTGTATTTCATATTAAAGTGCTAGAGGCTTAGTCTTATATTGGCCTCTTAACTTTGATGAATTTTAATTCGACCTTCCCGACCTTATAATGCCGATTTCCATGTTGATTTATGATCAAGTTACTTTTAGGTCAACTCGGGTGAGTTTCGGATTTTTTGGACCTGTGTAAAGGTGAGTTTAGATATCTAAAATAGTAAGGGTCATGATAAGGCCACAGATTAAGGGTTAGATGACCCAGGCTCAGTCTTGCGCCACGATGGCTGCTTGACGCAACCAGGGGTCGCATTGCGCTGGCCACTTGACCTATCTAGGGTTCGTTCAGCAATAGGTGGCCCCGTTCAGCATTTTAAATATGTGTCATTAGAGTAATTTGGGTATTTTTCCTTTACCAAGTAGTCCATAACACAGGATTAGGGTCTCAAAAGAGTAATAGTTTCCTCTTAATTCATATTTTCTCTCATTTGAAAACATTACCTCTCAAGAACAAACCCTACACCCTTCAAGGTCCAAGTTCAATTCTTATGAAATCCCTTAATAACTCCAATAAATTTGCCAATTGAGGTATATTAGATGTTTATTCATGGATCCTTTTCATCCATGGAGCCCTAAAACCCAATTTTAAGTTTAAAATATGATGTTTACATGCATTTATGAATCTTATCCATGATCTTCCATGAATTAACAATTTTATATTATGTCCACCTGTGCTCCTGTTGGAATTAGACTTTGATCTATTTGGAGGATGATATTTTCCTTCTAAATCCTTAACCTATCATTCTAGTATTGAATTTATGTTACAATAACATGTTTAAAACTATCTTTATGCTTTAACTCATGACGCCCATGTGTTTGATGGACTGCTTTATAGTTTAATTTTGAACAATGACTATTTATAATGTTCTCTAATTTGAATCATGGTTTCAAATGTTCTCATGTGTTCTTAATGATATTTATATCGAGTCCTAGCATTTTGATACCTAAAATAACTTAGTTTATTATTTAGTATTAGTATTGTCACTGTGGTTTCAGATATTACATTATCAGTTCAGCCAGTGCATCATGTCAGTAAGCCTAGTTTTGTTCTGTAATTATAGTGAGTTCAGTTGTGAGTAGGATTTAGCACCGTTTGATCCCAGGGATGGGGGTTCACTGGACGATTGAGGGTGTGAACTTTAGTAGTAATTCCGGCATTCCAGAACTATGTATCCAATGAAGGTTGAGATGTTAACCAGCCAGTTGACGGTTGACACAGATATCATTTGGGCCACGTCAGTTGAGGATGACCCTTAGTCTTTTGGGATAACACTTTAGTGGATCCACATAGCCAGTGTTAGTACCCGTGGAAGGGTACTAACACCCTTCCAATTGGGGTTACAGTTTGAGGATTCATTCATTTTGAGGCATTTCGGTTAGATAATAAATCCAATAGTCTTAGTCCAGTATTCAGTTTAGATTTCTATTTTTAGGATTTACTATGAACATGGCATAAAGTTATTAGTTTCTCAGTATCAGTATTTTAATATATCAGTTCACAGACTACCCCAGTATCTGTCATATGCATGGTCATACATTCTCAGATCTTACAGCTTGTCGCATACTACACATTTGTTATCTCTTGCTTTTTATTTAGTCAGTTATTATTCATGATTATGAGCCATAAATATAAGTCTAATCTCATTTAGCATACAGTTTATTTAAAATACTGACCACATACTTATTTGTTGTGCAATGATGTCTCATACCATAGGTTCGGACGCTAAGGTTCCCGATCATACTTAGACACTACACCGGTTCAGCAGCAATAGCAGTGGTGACTCCTCATGTTCCAAGGACAGTTAATTTTAATTTCAGTTCAATTTAATTGTTTGTCAAAGTTAGTTGGGGGCTTATCCCATTGACTCCATAGTCAGATAGTTTAGAGGCTTTCAAACTAGTATAGACAATTGGAAAGTTATCAATTTTCTTATCCTTATGTTTCCAAATATTTTAAACCATGATTCGATATTGATTTGAGTTATTAAAACCTTATGGTATTTCAGTTGAAATTCTGGATTTGTTGTTTATCTATTTTATTCTGTGCTCACAGCAGGTACCAACATCATGAGTTAGCTTGTGGTCTCATAGGGCCGTAACCACCGTGTGGAGTCCAAGGTGTACTCCTAGGGCATTATAAAACTTGTTATCAAAGCCAATATTTTTAAAGTGTCTTAGGGGGTCGAAAAGCGGCATTGAGTAGATTCTTGTGCATGGGTGTTAAGCGGGCCACACTTATGGGCAAGGGGCCATAAGACAATTTAGGAAATGTTTCCCTTCTTTCAGTGTTCATATTATTCTAATAAGCAGGAGGTCAAGTTAAAATCACTATCTAATTCAACTTTTCCTTCCATTTATAGAATATTCCTCCCAGAAAGACTAATGGAAGAAGAACTGGAAACCATCCAGCACCTTCGCCTATTCATAAAGATCCCCTAAATAAGCACGTTTCTCATGCAGAGTCCAGATCTACATTTACCACTGTAGATCACTCCGTAGTAGCCCAAAATATGTAGCCAGCTATTTTTCAGCCTAACCCAGTAGCCAATACTGTCGTAGCCAGGATTTGAGATTTCACCCAAATAAATTCTCCTTCATTTTTGACATCTGAATCCAAAGAAAATGTATAGGAATTTCTTGACAGGTCTTAGAAGGTAACTGATATTATGGTTATGACTGCTAGAGAGAGTGCAGAATTAGATGCTTACCAGTTACAGGATATTTCTCAGACCTAGTATAAGTAGTGGAGGGGAGATAGAGGGGTAGATGTAAGGCCTATTGAATGAGATGAGTTTTCTATAGCTTTGCTAGATAGGTTTTTTCCTTAGTTATTAAGGGAAGCTAAGGTGCATGAGTTTATTAATCTAAGGCAATCAAATATAAGTGTGGAGGATTATTCTCTTAAGTTTACTCATCTAGCCAGGTATGCTCTTAATATTGTGTTTGATGACAGGTCTAGGATGAGTAATTCCATCCCGAGAGTGGCCATAGCGTGGTCAAGGAGTGTAGGATCATTATGTTGATTAAGGAGATGGACCTTTTTAGGTTAATGGTCTATGCTAAAAAGATTGACAACCAGGAGTGTAGGGAAAAAGAGAGGGAGAATAAGAAGGACAAAATATGTAGCTTCAGTTTTGCTCAGCCAAGGTCGAAATGTGGTAACCGTCCTTAATTTTGTTAGAAATCTTCAGCCCTAGCTCCATATTAAGCTAGTATGCCAGTACTAAAGCTCATAAATTATAACCAAGATAGGGAACCACACCCTAATCACCATGGAAGTGTGAACAACGGTCATACAAATCCTCTATGCCAAAAATATGGTAGAAACCATCAGGGTGTTATAGAGCCGGTAGTGACGTATGTTTTAGGTATGTAAATTTAGGCCACCTAGTTTGAGATTGTCCAAAGAGTGGTCACCAGGGCCAGTCCAGTCATCCTCCAGTTCCATTCGATCGCCTAACTCAGTGGGTTGCCACTTCTAGTGCCACCAGTGTTCAGTGCCCAAACAGATTGTATATGCTTTAGTCTCGGCAAGATCGGTAATATTATCCTGATATGGTTACTGGTATGTTAAAGTTCATTCACTTACATGTTTAGGCTTTATTAGATCCTAAAGATTCTATTTCTTTTGTAACCCTTTACATAACTATTGATTTTGGTGTCCATCCTAAGACCTTAACAAAGCCCTCCTCAGTGTCTGCCCCAGTAGGTGTTTCTATTGTAGATAGATAGGTATACAAGAACTGTCCGATCATAATATCCCAAAAAGTCACTTCAATTGATCTTGTAGGATTAGAGATGATTTATTTTGATGTCATTCTCAAAATGGATTTGCTCCAGTCATGTTATATTTCAATTTATTGTAGAAATAGAGTTGTTCATTTATAGTTTCTGAATGAACTAGTTCTTGACTGGAAGGGTAGTGCTTCAGTATTTAGGGGTCAACTTATTTCGTACCTTAGAATGAGAAAAGTGATATCCAGGGTGTATGTCAACCATCTTTTACGAGTGAAAGACTCTAATTCATATACTCCAAATCTTGAATAAGTTTTAGTAGAAAGGGAATTTCCATATGTGTTCCATGAAGATCTTCCTGGAGTTCCTCCCAAAAAGAAAATTGACTTCAGAATAGACCTACTTCTAGATACGCATCCTCTCTCTATTCTACTATATAGAATGGCTCCAGCAGAACTCAAAGAGTTGAAAGAACAATTAGAAGACCTTCTAGATAAGGGGTTCATCAGGCCTAGTATTTTCCCATGGGGCATTCTATTCCTTTTTGTGTGAAAGAAAGATGGTTCTCTTAATATGTGTATCAATTACCTTAAGTTAACAAAGTCATAATAACTAATAAATACCCGCTTCCCAGAATCAATGACTTGTTTGACCAACTTTATGATAATAGTTACATCTCTAAGATAGACCTCAGATCCGACTATAATCAGCTTAAAGTCAAAGAATGTGACATCCCAAAAACATCTTTTGGAACTCAGTAAGGTCACTTTGAATTCCTAGTCATGTAGTTCTGTCTTAGAAATTCCCCGGTAGCTTTTACGGAGTTGATGAACAGAGTGTTCAAATAGTACTTGGACATATTCATCATAGTCTTCATTGACAATATTCTTATCTATTCGCGTAATGAAAATGATAATGCAGACAACCTTAGAGTAGGATTATAGACTCTTAGAGCCCATCAATTGTTTGCCCAATTTAGTAAGTGCAAATTTTAGCAAAGATCATAGCTTTGTTTTGCCATATTGTCTCCGATGAGGGCATTAGATTTGATCCTCGAAAGATCAAAGTAGTGAGAAATTGTCCCAGACCTATTTCTCTATAAAAAATTAGGAGATTCTTGGGTTTGGATAGATATTACAAATGGTTTGTGGAAGAGTTTTCATCTATTGAAATCCCTATGTCCAGATTGACTCAGAAAAAAGTCAAGTTTAGGTCGTAAGATTCTTGTGAGAAGATTTTTTAGGAGTTGAAGACTCAACTCATGTTAACCCAAACTTTGATGATACTAGATGGTTCAGAAGGGTTTATTGTGTGCTGTGATACTTCTAGAGGTTTCTTGGGTTGTTTTTTTATGAAGAAGGGTAACGTCATTACCTATGCTTCCAGACAGCTTAAGCCCCATGAAAAGAATTACCCGGCCCATGATTTTGAGTTAGCTGCTATTGTGTTTGCCTTAAAGATTTGGAGGACCTATTTGCATGGGTTCATGTTGATGTGTTCACGAATTACAAAATCTTGCAGTATGAGTTTTTGCAGAAGGATTTGAATCTATGTTAGAGAAGATTGTTAGAATTATTGAAATATTATTATTTGAGTTTTCTATATTATATGGGCAAGGCCAATATAGTGCCAAATGCCCTCAGTAGGTTGTCTATGGATAGTGTTGTGAATGTTGAGGATGATAAGATAAAGTTTGTTCAGGAAGTTCATCACTTGTCCAGATTAGGCGTTCATTTGGTTGACTCAACTGAGGCTAGTGTATGGGTACAAAATAGTTTGGGATCTTCTTTGGTTGCTGAAATTAAAGAATAGCAAGATAGGGATACCACTCTAGTTAAGTTGAAAGAGTCAGTCAAAGATTAGAAAATAGAATTTTTCTCCCGATGGGGAGATAGTGTGTTGCATTTCTAGGGTAAACAATGTGTGCCATATGTAGATGACCTGAGGCAACAGATTCTTGTAGAAGAACATAGTGCACATTACTCTATTCATTTAGGGGCCACTAAGATGTACCGTGATTTGTGGGAGATCTATTGGTGGAGTGGTATGAAGAGAGATAGTTCTGAGTTAATAGGTAAGAGCTCAAATTATCAGCAAGTCATGGTTGAGCACCAAAATCCTAGTGGCACCGTGTAGGAGTTCATCATCCCTACTTGAAAGTTGGAAGTGGTGAACTTGGATTTTGTTATAGGGTTGCCTCGTTCATGTTGCCAACATTATTTAATTTGGGTTATTATGGACAGAATGATAAAATCAGCGTATTTCTTCCTAATCCATACCTCTTATTCAATCGAGTGCTATGCTAAGCTATATATTAGAGAGTTGGTTAGATTGAATGGAGTCTCATTGTACATCATTTCAGATATGGGTACTCAGTTCACATCTCAGTTCTAAAAGCTATTTAGAAGAGTGTTGGTACCCAAGTTTATTTCATAATAGCCTTTACCCCTTAGATAGTTGGTTAGGCAAAGGGGACCATTCAAACCTTAGAGGACATGTTGAGATCTTGTGTTATTGACTTTAAGGAAAGTTAGGATGATCACTTGCTGCTGATTGAGGTTTCCTACAACAACATATACTATTTCAGTATCCAAATGGCTCCATTTGAGGCTCTATATGGTAGGAGATGCAAATTTCCTATTGGATTGTTTGAGGTAGGTGAGACTACATTGATAGGACCAGATTTAGTGTTCGATGCTTTGTAGAAAGTTCAGTTGATCAGAGAGAGTCTTAAGACGACCAAGAGCCGACAAAAAAATTATGCAGATATGAAGAGAAAGGATCTCGAATTTGAGATTGGTGATTTTGTATATTTGAAAATCTCTCCCATGAAGGGAGTGAAGAGACTTGACAAAAAGGGGAAGCTCAGTCCCTAATATGTAGGCCCTTTCAGGAACTTGAGTCATTTTAGGAAAGTAGCATATGAGTTTGAGTTGCCTATGGATTTGGAATCTGTGCATCCAATGTTCCATGTTTCCTTATTAAAGAAGTGTATTGGTGATCCATCTGTAGTTATTCCTTTAGAAAGCATAGATGTTCAGAACAATCTCTCTTACGAAGAAGTTCCATTCGAAATCCTTAATCATGAGATTGGCAGACTAATGAACAAATAAGTTCCCTTTGAGAAGGTTCTCTGGTAAAACCAGTTTGTTGAGGGAGCCACTTGGGAAGCAGAAGTAGACTTGCGAACCAAGTACCCTCATATTTTCTCTGAAAACTTAGACTTAGCCTAAGGTAGAAATCTTTCTTTGTATTATTATGCTTCATACTCAGTTCCAGCTGCATATCATTCTCATGTCATTCATGCACTCACGAATCAGTTCGATCAGTCACCATGATTTAGGCTCAGTCATGCAGTCACGTTTCAGTCAAGCATTTTATGCATGTAATCCCAATAACTCAGTAACTCTCACAATAATTAGTCTTATTTGAGAATGAATATCCCCAAGGGGAGATATTGTAAGACTCCATAATATTTTTGTCAATTTAATCCTTGTACTACATATTAAAGGGTTTCAAGACTTAGAAAATTTTGCTAAGTGCTATAGGCTTAGTCTTATACTGGCCATCTAACTTTGATGAATTTTAATTTAACCTTCCCGGCCTTAAAATGCTGATTTCCAAGTTGATTCATTATCAGGGTTACTTATAGGTCATCTCAAATGTGTGACCTTTAGTAGCAATCCATGTATTCTAGAACTACGTAGCCAGCATAGGATGAGATGTTAACCTACCAGTTGAGGGTTGACACATATATCATTTGGGTTCTGTCAGTTGAGGGTGACCTTTAGTCCTTCAGGATAAAACTGTAGTGGATCCACACAGCTAGTTTTAGTACCCGTGGCAAGGTACTGATATCCTTCTAACTGGGGTTACAGGGTTGACCCTAATTAGTTCATATTTGGGCATGTCGGTTAGATGATAGCTCCTAAAGTTTCAGTCAAGTATTCATTTTGGAGTTTAGTTTTCATGATTTACTTGATGATGGCATACATTTATTAATTTATCAATTTTAGTATTTCAATATTTCAGTTTATAGACTACCCAGTGTTATGTCACATACATGGTCATGCATTCTGAGATTTTATAGATTCCTTGTATACTACACATCGGTCATCTCTTGGTTTTTATTTAATCAGTTATTATTCATACTTATGAGATTTGTATATAAGGCTAAGCTAATTTAACATACCAGTACATTCAAAGTACTGAATGCATACTCATTTCTTACGCTATAATGTCTCATAACATAGGTTAGGATGCTCATGTTCCCGACCGTACTTAGACACTCCAGCATTTTTGCAACAATAGCAGTAGTGAGTCCTCATGTTTCACGAACTATTTATGTTTATTTTAGTTCAGTTCAGTAGTCAGTCGGAGTTAGTTGGGGCCTTGTCCTATTAACTCCATAGTAAGATAGTTTAGAAGCTTTAGACTAGTATAGATAGTTGGTTAGTTTTCACTAGTGATTATCAGTTGTTTGATTAGAGTGTTTAAAAATGTTTTAAACCATGATTCAGTATTGATTTGAGTTATTAAAACCTTATGGAATTTTAGTTGAAATTCCCCATATATTGTTTATTAGTTTTATTTTGTGCTCACAGGAAGTACCAACATCATGTGTTAGCTTGTGGTTTCATGGGATCGTAAGCACGTGTGGCATCTATGTTGTATCCTAGGGCATTATAGAACTTGTTATCAGATCCTAAGGTTTTAAAGTATCTTAGTAAGTTAGAAAGCCGCGTTGAGTATAGTCTTGTGCATGGTTGTGAAGTGTGCCATACTTATGGGCAAGAGGCTACAAGATGTTTTATGAAATATTTCCATTCTTTCAGTGTTCATATTGTGCGAATGAACAGGAGCTCAAGTTAAAATCTCTATATAATTCAACTTTTTCTTATATTTTTATAATATGCCTCTAAGAAAGACTAACAGAAGAAGAATCAAAAACCAGCCAACACCTCCGCCCGTTCAGAAAGATCCCCTGTATGAGTATGTTCTCATGCAGAGTTCAGAGCTATATTTACAACTCTAGATCACTCCATAGTAGCCTAAAATATGTAGCCAGCTGTATTAAAGGCCAACCCAGTGGCCAATACTACCACAACCAGGATTTGGGATTTCACTCGAATGAATCCTCCTTAATTTTTGGGATCTAAATCCAAAGAAGATCCACAGGAATTTCTCAACATGGTTAAGAAGGTAACTGATAATATGGGTGTGACTTCTAGTGAGAGTGTAGAGTTGGGTACTTACCAGTTGCAGGATATTGCTCACACTTGGTATAAGTAGTGAAAGAGAGATAGAGGGATAGATACAAGGCCTATTGAATGGGGGAGGAGTTTTCTATAGCTTTTCTACATAGGTTCTTTCCCTTGGAGTTAGGAGAAGCTAAGTGTAAGACCCCACAAAATCCTAAGCTTAATTTAGTCCTTTACCTAAGTATTCAAACTTAGTGTCGTTTTAACCTACGAAGATTGGCAGTCTTATTTCACGACCTTTACATCCATTAAATGTTGATGTTTAGGTTGATTTATAATCAGGAATGTCTGTAGGTGTTTTCGGACAAGTTTTGGATCTTTTGGACTTCGTTTAAAGCTCATTTAGAATCCCAAAATAGTGAATCAACGTGATCTTGGTGCACTACGTCAACTATTGCATTGATTACTATTTTCATGAGCTACCAACGTCTAATTCCAGTGAGTTGATATGAACATGGCATGATGCATTGGCTATCGCTTTGATGCCATCAATGCACCGTGTTGACCTGTGCATCGGTAACCTAGTTTTCAGTTATTAAAAGACCGCATTGTTGGGGTATTTAGGTATTTTCACTCGAATCTCAGCCCCCAAAACACGAAATTATAGTCCCTATAGAGAAAATATAGTCATTCTTTCTCAAATTTTCTCAAGAATAAAACCCTAGAAGATCCAATTTCAAATCAAGAACTTAAGATTCAACCATAAGATTTTAGAAATTCTTCAACATAGGTATATGAAGTGTGCATCCAAGGATTTCTTCCACTCTTTAAGTCCAACAATCTCTTTTGAACTTCAAGAAATTGATGTTATGATTTCCATGATTTGTATTAACGTGTACCCATGATTGTTATTTGGATTAAGTTCCTAATTCATGATTTTATATATATATATATATATATATATATATATTTCATGTGAAATTGATCATTATGTGTGTAGATTCATGTGAGTCCATGATTAACCCTTGACTTGTAAAATTAAAGATGAATTATGATGCTCACTTGTTGTTTAATACTATGTGCATATAATATGCTCACCAAGTCCTTGATTTACTGTCCATGTGAACTATTAAGAAAATGAAATCATGTCAAGTTAGCTGATGTGCAAGTTATATCATGCAAGTGTTTGTCAAATTGCTCTAATGAATGAATGATGATCAAGTTCATAGTTTACATGTTTCATGTTATGCCATGTCTATTAATATATGCTATCGAGTCCTAGGGTACTTATACCCGATAATTTAGCTTATTACCATGAGCCATGGCCAGTCGTAGAAGAATATAAATTACGACATGATCAGTGGTACTCTCAATTAGTTTCAGAACATAGAAAAACTTAATAGAATCCATGTTAGTCTAGTCTAATTTAGTATTCGGTTCAAATCTCGGTAAACTCAGTCAGCTAAAGGAATTCAGTAGTATTCCATCAGTTATTAAAACTCAGTGAACTCGGTTTAGTTGAGTTAAACAGTATTCTTAGTAACCATTCAGTCCAGCCTAGTATAGACTAGAAATTAGATCAGTGTATATTCAATCGGGAGTAGGATTCAGCCCCGAGTTAACCCAGGGATGAAGGCATTCCTGGTAGTAGAGAGTTTGACCCTTAGGAGCAATCCCTGTGTTACAGAACTACGTAGCTAGCGTAGGTTGAGGTATCATTCTTCCAGACATTATTAGGGTTGATACTTCTCATCCGAGTTATCATCCCAGCGAGGGTTGATGAAAGATCTTTAGGTTAGAGAGGGTTAACTCACAACTTGTCCTTATCCGTGACACGGTATTAACACCCTTCCAACTGGGGTTACAAGTTGGACCCCAAATCCTGTTAGAGAAGAGGCATGTTAGTTAGATAACTACCTCCCACAGTCTCAGTCCTAATCTCAGTATCAGAATAGAACTCAATTCAGTTCTACAGATTTAGAACTATCAGACATAGTAACTTAGCTAAGTACAGAACTCAGTATGGTTCAACAGTATTAAAAACTATCAGATACAATCATTCAGATAATCATTAATATAGTATTCATAAACTTAGATATCGATTATCAGTATTCCACTTCAGTATTCAGTATTAGCATAATCTCAGTTACAGTCTATGTATTTATGCATGTACCCTTACTCAGTCGTACTCATGTTATGAAGTTATTATTGTGCATGCATATGAACCTATGCATATCAGCCTACCTCACTGAGCATACCAGTATATTCAAAGTACTGATGTGTGCTTTTCTTTATGCTATGATGTCTTATATCATAGCTTCAGACGCACAGGCTCCAGAGCATCCTTAGCAGTTCAGATTCTCATATTTCAGAGTAGTGGTGAGTCCTCATAGTTTGAGGGCATGCTTATCATTTACAGTACTTCAATTTTATTTCATTATATGGATTTATTTGGGGGCTTGTCCCATCAACTCCATAGTTCAGATAGTTAGAGGCTTTTTCAGACTAGAGTATTTTCAGACAGTTGTTCAGTTTTTTAGAACTTATAATCAGTTTTTGAATTATGATACCAAATTTAAATTTTTTATAGATTTGAACCTTATGGGATATGTTTTTTCCTATTTCCTCAATCATTACAATATTTATTACATAGTAATTACAGCAAGTACCAGTCATGGGTTAGATTGTGGCCTTTTGGGATTATAAGCATCGTGTAGCGTCCAGGGTATAAAATCAGGGTATTATAAAACTTGGTATCAGAGCCTAAGGTTCAATAGAGTCCTAGGATGACTAAAATCCATATCTAGTAGAGTCTTGTGCATGGGTGTGTCACGCACCACACTTATGGACAAGAGGCTATGAGATATTTTAGGAAAAGTTTCCCTTCTTTCCGTATTCACTTCGTGCGAGTGAGCATGAGCTCCATTTACACTCACTTTCTAAACCTATCTTCTCTTTCGTTTATAGAATATTCCTTCAAAGAGGTCTCAGGGAAGAGGAATAGGAGATTAGTTAGCCCCTCAGCCCATCCATTCAGATTCTTTGGGCGAGCATGTTTCCTACAGAAAGTTTAGAGAAGTCTTCACCACCTTAGTTCATTCTATGGCAGCCCAAAATGAATGTCTAGCTGTGGTTCTGAGAAAATCAGTGGCCAATACTGCTGCTTCCAAGATTCAGGACTTCACCCGAATGAACCTTCCATTGTTTACCGAGTCTAAGTCAGATAAGGACCCTTAGGAATTTCTTGATCAGTTGCATAAGCTTATCGATATCATGGGGGTGAATTCTGTTGAGAGCACTAAGTTGGCCACATATCATTTACAGGATCTGGTTCACTCAAGGTTCAATCAGTGGAATACAGAGAGGGCCATAAATACAAGGTCCATATAATAGGAGGAGTTTGTTGTTGTTTTTTGGATAGGTTCTTCCCGTTAGAGTTGAAGGAAGGGAAAGTTTTAGAGTTTTTAGGCCTAAAGCAGTTCAATATGGCAGTGCAGGAGTATTCTCTAAAGTTTACTCAGTTAACCAAATGTGCCCCACATATTGTAGTAGATAGAAAAGTGAAGATGAGTAAGTTTGTGTCAATAGTGTCTAGCAGCATGGTCAAGGAGTGTAGGACAGCATTGCTTATTATAAAGATAGACATCGCCAGGCTCATGATTCGTGCTCAGCATATAGAGTAGGCCAAGAATAAAGAGAAGAAGAGGGAGAATAATACGGCAAGAATAGGTAGTTTCAATTTCGCTAAGCCTAAGTCAGAAGGTGGGAATCATTCTTAGTTCCACCTAAAATCCTCAGTTCCAGCTCCTTCCTCATCTAGTGCTCTAGTGCTAAAATTCTGAGATGGCAACTAAGATAATTCATCAGGCCCTAAACCCCAGGGCATTGTTAGCGGTGCCCGAACCAATCCCTTTTGCAAGAAGTATGACAGGAATGACCAAGATATCTGTAGAGCTAGCAGTGACGTGTGTTTTGGTTGTGGCAAGCTAGGACACAGAGTCAGACAGTGTCCTTAGGTGGGTTTGGAAAGTCAAAATAACTTTACCCCAGCTTAGTCTGATCGCCCGAATCAACAGGGTGTCTCTTCCAGTGACACTAGTGGGAAACGCCCAAATAAACTCTATGTGCTTCAGTCCTGATAGGATCAGGAATGTTCTCCTGATGTAGTCATTGGTACGTTACGAGTTTTCTATTTGAATGTTAACGCCTTGCTAGATCTAGGAGCTTCTTTGTCTTTTGTTACTCCATATATAACAATTGATTTTGGAGTCAGCCCCAAAATTCTAGTAGAGCCCTTCTCAAACTCTACACTAGTGGGTAAATCTATCATAGCCTGGCGGGCATACAGGAAATCTCCAGTTATGATATCTGAAAAAGTCACTTCAATAGATTTAGTCGAATCAGAGACGACTGATTTTGATGTCATTCTCAGCATGTATTAGATTTTTTCCTACTACACCTCAGTCGAATGTAGAAACAAAATTGTTTTGTTTAAGTTTCTGAATGTACCCATTCTAGAGTGGAAGGGTAGTACTTCAGCACTTAGGGTTCAACTTATTTCTTACCTTGGGGCTAGAAAGATGATATCTAAGGGATGTATCTACCATCTCATTTGATTCTAGGATTCTATCTCCAAAACCCCTACTCTTGAATTAGTATCCGTAGTATGTGAATTCCCAAATGTGTTTCTCGAATATCTTTCTAAAGTTCCTCCTAAAAGGGAAATTGATTTTGGAATTGATCTTCTCTCAGATACTTAGCCCATCTCTATCCCACCATATAGGATGTCTCAAACAGAAATCAGAGAATTAAAGGAATAGTTAAAGGATCTCTTAGATAAGGGATTCATCAGACCCATTTTGTCCTCCTAGGGCACACCAATTTTATTCATGCGTAACAAAGATGGTTCCCTCAGAATGTGCATAGATTACCATCATTTAAACAAATTTATGGTCAAGAACAAGTATCCACTGAAGACTTGTTTGACCAACTTCAGGGTGCCAGCTATTTCTCTAAGATAGACCTCAGATCAGGCTATCATCAGCTTAGAGTTAGAGGAAATAACATCCTAAAAATAGCTTTTCAAAATCAGTACGATCACTTTAAATTTTTATTCATGTCCCTCGGTCTTATAATGCCCCATCAGCCTTCATGGAATTGATGAATCGTGCGTTCAAGAAGTACTTGGACATGTTCATCATAGTCTTCATAGATGCCATTCTTGTTTACACCCATAGTGAACACAATCATGCAGACCATCTTAGAATTGTATTGCTGACTCACAAAAACCAACAACTATTTGCTAAATTCAGTAAGTACAAACTTTGGCTAAGGCCAGTAACATTTGTTAGCCATATAACTTTCGTTGATGGCATTAGAGTTGATCCTCAAAAGACCGAAGCAGTGAGAAACTGACCCAAGCTCATCTCTCATTTAGGTATTAGGATTTTCTTAGGGTTGGCTGGCTATTACCGATGGTTTGTTGAGGAATTTTTTTATTGCATCCCTTATGTCCATACTGACTTAGAAGAAAGTCAAGTTCCAATGGTCAAATTTTTGTTAGTAGAGTTTTTGGGAGTTGAAGACTCGACTCCCTACAACTCAAGTGTTGACCTTACCAGATGGTTTTGATGGTTTTGTTGTGTACTGTGATGCTTCTAAAGTTAGATTGGGTTGTATTTGGATGCAGAGAGGTAAGTTCATAGCCTATGCCTCTAGATAGCTTAAGCCCCATAAGAAGAATTATCCTACTCATGATCTTGAGTTAGCAGCAATAGTTTTTGCCTTAAAGATTTTGAGGTATTACTTGTATGGTGTGCACGTTGATGTGGTCAATAATCATAAGAGCCTGTAGTATGTGTTCTCTTATAAAGGCCTCAACCTCCATCAGAAAAGGTGTTGGAATTATTGAAAGACTATGACATGAGTGTTCTGTATTATCCAGGCAAGGCCAATGTAGTGGCTGACTCTCTCAGTATAATTTAGAATGCCAGTAATATCAATCATATAGTTATGTTCCAGATATTCATGTCCAGTAAGTTAGTTAGTCTCTTAGTATTCTCAGTCTTAGTAGTCTTATTCGAGGACGAATGTTTCCAAGGGGGAGATAATGTAAGACCCCTTAAAATCCTAATCTTAATTTAGTCTTTCAGGCTTGTCAAGGGGTCTAAGACTTAGAACATTTTATCTAAGTACTCAAACTTAATGTCATTTTAACATACGAAGGTTGACAGTTTTAATTTGCGACCTTTATGTCCAATATATTTTGATGTATAGGTTGATTCATGATCAAGAATGTTCGTAGGTATTTTTGTACAAGTTTTGGATTTTTCAGATTTCATTTAAAGCTTATTTGGAATCCCAAATAGTGAATCAATGCGATCTTGGCGCTCCACATCGACCATCACATTGATTACTTTTTTCCTATCTACTAGCGTCCAATTCTAGTGAATCAACATGAATATGGCGCAACACATTGGCTATCGCATCGATGGCATCGATGCACCGCGTCGACCTATGCTTCGATAACCCAGGTTTTAGTTATTAGAAGACTGTGTTCTTGGGGGTATTTAGGCTTTTACCTCGACTCTCATCTCCTAAAATACAAAATTAAACTCCCTATAGAGCAAACATAGTCATTCTTTCTCAATTTTTCTCAAGAACAAAACCTTAGAAAATCCAATTTCAAATCAAGAACTCAAGATTCAACCATAAAATTTCAGAAATTCTTCAACAAAGGTATGTGAAGTGTTCATCCAAGGGTTCCTTCCACCCTTGGAGTCCAATAATCTCTTTTGAACTTCAAGAAATTGATGTTATGATTTCCATGGTTTGAATTAAAGTGTATCTATGATTTTTATTTGAATTAAGTTCCTAATTCATGATTATATATATATCTCATGTGAAATTGACCATTATGTGTGTAGATTCATGTGAATCCATGAAAAACCCTTGACTTGTGAAATTAGAGATGAATTATGATGCTCACTTATTGTTCAATAGTATGTGCATATACTATGCTCACCAAGTGCTTGATAAATTGTCCATGTCAACTATTAAGAGAAAGAAATCATGTCAAGTTATCTTATATTCAAGTTAATTATGCAAGTGTTTGTCAAAATGCCCTAATGAATGAATGATGATCAAGTTCATAGTTTATACGTTTCATGTTATGCCATGTCTCTTAATTTATGATATCGTGTCTTAGGGGTACTTCTACCCGATAATTTAGTTGATTACCTAGAGCCATGGTCAGTCATAGAACAATATTAGTCACAACAAAATTAATGGTACTCTCAGTCAGTTACATTACTCAGGAAAGCTCAGTAGATTTCATATTAGTTCAGTCTAATTTTGTATTCATTTCAGACCTCGGTAGACTCAGTCAGCTCACAATATTTAGTAGTATTCCGTCAGTCAACGAAACTCAGTTTAGTTTAGCTAAATAGTAATCTTAGTAACCGGTCAGTCCAGCCTAGTACAAACTAGAAATTACTTCAATGTCTATTTAGTTAGGAGTAGGATTCAACACCGAGTTAACCCTGGGTTGGGGGCATTCCAGTTAGTAGATGGTTTGACCCTTGCAGCAATCCCTGCATTACAGAACTACATAGCCAGTGTAGGTTGAGGTATCTTTCTGCCAGACATTATGAGGGTTGATACTTCTCATCCCAGTTATCCTGCATCGAGGGTTGACTAAAGATCTTTCTATTAGAGAGGGTTAACTCACAGATTATCTTTACTCGTGGCATGACATTGACACCTTTCAAACTGGGGTTATAGGTTGGACCCTAAATCATATTAAAGAAGGGGTATGTCAGTTAGATGATTACCTCTCACAGTCTCAATCCCAGTCTTAGTCTCAGAATATAAATCAATCTATTTTTAAAGATTCAGAACTATCAGACATAGTCACTCAGCTCAGTACTGAACTTAGTATGGTTAATAGTATTCAAAACTATCAGATACACTCATTCATATAATCAGTAATATAATATTCGTAAACTCAGATATTGGTTATCAATATTCCACTTCAGCACTTAGTATTAGCAAGATCTCTATTATAGTTAATGTATAAATGCATGTACTCTTACTCAGTCATACTCATGTTATTCAGTTATTATTGTGTATGCATATGAACCCATGTATATCAGCCTACCTCACTGAGCATACCAGTACATTCAAAGTACTAACATATGTTTTTCTTTGCGCTATGATGTCTTATATCATAGGTTCAGATGCACGGGCTACAAAGCACCCTTAGCATTTTAGATTCTCAGCTTTTAGAGTAGTGGTAAGTCCTCATAGTTCGAGGACATACATATTCTTTATAGCATTTTAGTTTTATTTCATTAGATAGAATTAGATGAGGGATTATCCCATCAACTCCACAGTTCAGATAGTTAGAGGCTTTTTCAGACTAGAGTATTTCCAGAAAGTTGTTCGGTTTTCTAGTACTTATATTTAGTTTTAGTATTGTGATACCGCATTCAGATTTATTTGCAGATTTGAACCTCATGGCATATGTTTTTGCCTATTTCTGTAATCATTACAGAATCTATTACACAGTTATTGCAGTAGGTACTAGTCATAGGTTAGTTTGTGGTCCTTCAGGATTATGAGCATCGTGTAATGTCCAGGGTACAAACTCAAGGTATTATAGTAAGGTGTAGGAGTTTATAAATCTGAGGCAGGGAAACATAAGTGTGAAGGAGTATTCTCTTATGTTTACTCAGCTAGCCAGGTATGCTCCTAATGTTGTGTCTGATGATAGGTCTAGGATGAGTAAGTTCCTATCAGGTATGGCAGATAGCATTTTTAAGGAGTGTAGGACTGCTATGTTGATTATGGTTATGTACTTGTGTAGGTCAATGGTCCATGCTCAACAGTTTGAGGAGAAGAAGTGTTAGGAAAAACAGAAGGAGAATAAGTGAGCCAGAATAGGTAGTTTAAGTTTTGCTCAACTGAGGTTGGAGGGTGGTATCCATCCTTAATTCTATCAAAAATCTTCAAACTAGTGCACTAGTATCGAAGTTCAAAAATAATAACTGGGATAGGGTGCTAGGCCTTAAGCTATAGGGAAGTGTGAACAGTCGTCGCACAAATTCTCTTTTCCAAAAATATAGTAGAAACCATTAGGGTGTTTTAGAGTTGGCAGTGAAGTATGTTTTGGGTGTGGCAAGCCAGGCCACCGAGTTTTACATTGTCCAAATAGTGGTCACCAAGATCAGTCCATTCATCCTCTAGTTCCATTCGATCGCCCGACTCAGTGGGGTACAACTTACAATGCCACCAGTGGTCAGCGCCCAAGTATATTGTATGCACTTCAGTCTCGGTAGGATCAGGAAAATTCTTCTGATGTGATTACTGATGCGTTATAGGTCTTTTACTACATGTTTACTCTTTGTTAGATCTCAGAGCTTCTCTTTCTTTTGTAACCCCTTACATAGCTATCGATTTTGGTGTAAGTCCTGAGACTTTAGTAGAACCCTTCTTAGTGTCTACCCCAGTAGGTGTTTCTATACTAATTTAACTAGGAAATGAATAATATTTTTAAAAATTAAATGGTTGAAATGGCTACCTCTCATAAATTTATGTGGCACTATTTTTTTCTACCAATGCTTGAATATATGGTGAGAAATTATCTAGTATTTTAAAACTCACTAGATATATGAACCAGAGACACCAGGAGTCTCGACCCACTTCATTGATAAGTAAGTCAAATCCCTGATTTCTGTGAAAATGAATATCATTATACCATTATTACAAATATTTGCATTTTATATTAGTTTATCTATTATATATATACACATTTAAATTACAACACTGACTATAATTTTTTTCATATTTTTAAGGTGAAATCAATCCAGATTCTAATTTCACAGCTGAAAGTTTCTGTGCTCAAGCCATTTCCTACATAGAGAAAATTATAAGTCGTGGATACGTTCCGATCATCGTTGGTGGGTTAAATTCAAGCATTGAAAAACTTATGGAAGATCGTACATATGCATTTAAATCTAACTATGACACTTGTTTTATTTGAATTGACGTTGATGTATCTACACTTGACCCTTTTCTTGTCCAAAGGGTTGATCATATGGTCCAAACAGGTCAGCTTAATTTCTCTTTAGTTTATATCTATGGTTAATTTATCAGTGTCAACACATATGTTATATTTATCCTACCATTTTATTATATACACATGATTTATAATGATAATAGACAAGTTAGCTTATATGAACCTAGATTATTTTACCAGATGTGTTTTTAGAAAATTAACACTTGATGTTTGAACGCAATCATGTAATATTCTAAAATATTTTCTACAATATTTTTTTAATCTCTGTCTTTAAAAATTAAAGTTCTGTTCAAATAACTCAAATAGACTTCAAATAACTAAAATGATTCTTTAATATTTATGCCACATGCAGGGCTAGTGGATGAGGTGCGGGGAATATTTTCAACTAAAGTGGATTAGAATAATGGAATTGGACGATCAATCTATGTCCCTGAGATAGACAATTATTCTACGGAATTAGAATAACGGATTAAAATAAGTTTGACTCATGTGAATAATCAATAAAGAAGATGCTTCTCGAATCCGCAGTTGAAGAAATTATAGTTAATACTTGCAACTTAGCTCGTCGCCAACTTGAGAAAATTCGACGATTCATGGACGAGAAAATGTGGTCATTCAATATTGATGCCACCAATGTTTTCAAGGAACATGAAAAAGAAGGCGTTGATAATAAGTGAGACAATGACGTGTTAAAACCCTGCCACGATAACATGGAAGAGTTTCTCAAATAATGACGATTAAAACATCATTATTGAATTTTTAGAAATCAATATTATTAGCACAAATATTTCCTTTATGAGGTTGTGTGTTGAAATTGATCAAAATATTTAGTACTATGCATGTATTTCAATGTATAAGTGATAACATTTTTGAGATTAAGAAAAAAATAGCACCTGTATTTGTACCTCAATTGCGAAACTCCTATTATTCTATAGCTAACGTCACCCTTTTGAGATCATTTTATCTTTCTTATTAATATTACGATTATACTCCCATGGGTGAGACTGAGTTTTATGAAAGTTTTTATCCGATGTTAGAAAATTTAGATATTTTTCTAATTCTTAGTCTTTGTGAGTAAGATTTCTCCTTTTTTGTTAAAAACAACTATGAAATTAAAGTGTTTAAGCACTATTTAAGACATAAAAATATGTATAAAAAATTAAGTCATTTACTAATGCGAATATAGAAGACACCTCTCTTTATTAGAAACATTTGAAAACCTAATCAAAACTACCACGAAATTGGTAATAGGTAAATAAGTCATTTCTAGTGTTTCTTCCCTTAAAATTATTTTTCAACAAAACGAGTAAAATGACTTACCCCTTTACACTAACATAAACATTTAATACATAATTGTTATTAAAATAATTCCCAGTTCTCTGCTATTATAAGAAATAATTAATTATGGAACCTGCATAATCTCTTCTTACCTGTCTATTTACTTTCTGATAAGCTAATTTATGGTAAGTGTTAGTTTGCAGATTCTCATGGTAGATACTATGGTCATGGTCTTTGGATATACTATATGGTGGCAACTACAAGTAACGTGAAGGAAATTACTTATCTTTCTATATGCGAGAAAGGTATATCACAAAATATAGTACCAAGAAGTGGTGGTAGCTCGAGCCCGACCTCGACTTGTCACATTGAAAACCCATCGCGAGTGGATCCCATATTATTCCTCTGCACAGAGAACCAAATTTCCTCAATTACCCAAAACGAATATTGAACAACTTTTAAGAATGAAATACCAACCTCATTAATCGACCAAATATCTTAAAAATTCCTAGTAAATAACAAGTGCAAAAAATATAAAATGCCTTAAAAACCCCTATGAACTGAAAGTCATAGCAACAAAACATCTAACAATGCCAAACTATGGGAAAAAACAAAATAACCAATATAGTAAAAAGGTGTATGTATGTTACATTTTGATAAGAACTTTGAGTGGATTGACTCATGGAAACCTGACAAATATAGCTCATCCTTGAGTCAGAATGATAACCGGCAAAATATAAGGCACAGTTGAAGCCACTGAAATATGATCTGTAATCCACAATAAAACCAATTACTGAAATATTTATATTTGCTAAAACTTTAAACTAGATGTTTTTCCTATTTATTTTTGAATTTATTATATGCAATATCCCACCAAAGCACCTTCGTGATTTCTCAATGTTCAGAGCTTTCCCATCACTTCCCCAAGTCATTTATGACTTGCTGGACTGGGAATCCATCCATCAGGCAACTCTTTATGTCTTTAGAGAAAATTTTCTATTATTAAGATTTTGCTACTAGGGTATTGGACCAAAACATGATAAAAAGTCCTTGGATGCCAACTCTAACAACTTTATTAACTCTGTAATATCAATTTTAGGCTAGGGTGACCCTCGCTTAGTGTCCTGAGGCTACCGAACTCATTTTGAACTATTTGGTGAATTTCGGTTTAAACGGTTCTTTGGGTTTAGGGCCCAATTTAGATTGAAATAACCTAAAATAGAAATTTTGATGCACCATTGATTCCAAAATGCGGAATTTAGTAGGGTAGAATAGTTCATTTGCGTTCTAAGGGTTCCGATTAAATCCCAAGGGAATGATCAGATACTTAACACTTAGCCATGTTTGCTCATGCCATAAACTTTCCAATGTCCAGGATGCCTAGGCGATTTCACCTTAGTGTAACTTGGGTCGCCTAGAGGCTACCTTGGAAAGTCCATCGCCTGTGAGATGATGTGGCCGCCTAGGCGATGTTGCCCTGTGACCCTAGTATTGCCTAGGCGATATCACCTTGTATTTTGATAGATTTGGGTAGGTATTTAATAGTTGGTTGATAATTATAGAAATTATTAGTTTATGTAGCTGATTAATGAGCTTTTGGGTAGATTTCTACCCATCTTCCCTCATATTAGGTTAGATTGGATCCTCAGTACTAGTTTAGACTTATTAAAGATCTCGAAACAAAATTTTTAGGCCTTAGTCTAGTATGGTTTAAGATCTTGCATAAGTGTAATACCTTGAAGTTTCCTAACTAATTTTTTTGTCCCAAGAAAGTCAAGTGTTATCTTCTAAATTGAATGATGTTTATTCCATGAGGAATTTTCAAGATTTTTACTTTTTGTCATATGGGAAATTCAATTAGCTTTCCATCGGGATACGATTCACCCTAAATCCGAGAACCGACTAATAAGTCATGACTATTTCAAGTTTCCTATCGTCAAATAGTGCTAAATTGGTCAGTGGTGCACCGTGCCACAAGTTAAATGGCAATTGTCCTTTTTCTAGTGTCTCAGCGTAATTTCTCCGCATCGCACCAAACTTCCAGGTCGTGAATAAAGTGGCAACACAATGGCTCCGCATCGTGCCATCCCTCAATTTCCCAATTATCAAATTCCAGTGACACGATGCGATAGCGCTGCGTCATGCCAAAGGTCCAATTTGGGAAAATTTCACTGAAATTAAAAGACGCGTCCAGGGTTAAAAGGGTCGATTTCCCACCTCTATTTAAGCCATTCAACATGAGATTCATCTATTTAGACCTAACAATATACTAGTTTCTCTCAATTTTCTCTAAAGAAAAGCTTGGGTTTCAATTTCAATAAGGTCCCTCCGTCAATCCTTGATAAATCAAGAACTAAGGTATGTTATGTGTTGATTCATGGGTCTCTCTCACCCATGAAGCTCAAGAATCTCTTTTCAAAATCCAAGATTTGGGTACTTGTGAATGTTCATGATTCAAATTAAATCGAAATTCAGGTTCATGATGTTGTGTGGTTTTGATTCATGTTTTAAATTACCTATTCCAATGATTGACCCTAGTATGTGATGATTTGCATAGTAATCATGATAAACCCCCTTCAATTTACAAGTTGATTGATGTATCCTTGATCATTACATTTGTTGATGATTGTATAACCAAAGCATGCTCCCCATATGTTTGATTAAATGTCTATGTGGAGGACAAATGCCATACTAGTATGTTATTATGAAATCCCCATTCATGTATAAGTTATGTATATCAAGTGTTTGATGAAATTTCTTAGTCAATGGATCATATATTGTTAACGTTAGACATGTATTCAAGAATGTCATGCCTTGTTAGTTTCCTTTCATTGAGTCTTGGGGGTACTTGTACCCGAAAAAAATATAGTTATGTGCCTACCTTTAGTGTCATGTTTTCAAGATATCCTCAATCAAGCCATGATCCATAGAACTCAGTCAGTCATGTGACTCAGGAAACTCAGTAATACAATAATCTCAGTACTATTCCATCATTCAACGAAACTTAGTAATTCAGTCCAGTTCAGTTCAGTAATCCATGTTTAGTGTCTATTCAGATGGGAGTAGAAATTAGCACCGAATAAACACAACCATGGGAAAACACACTGTCAGATGAGGGTGTGATTCTTAGAAGTCATCCTTGCATTGCAAAACTATGTAGCCAGTATTGGTTGAGATATCTATAATGTCAGATAAGGGTTGATAATATGGATAAGCACTGTCAGATGAGGTCCCCACCATTCTCATTTGGGGACACTGTCAGATGAGGGTCACTTAAAGCTTGTCCTTACCAGTGGCGTGGTATTGACACCCTTCCAATTAGAGTTACAGATTGGACCCCAGCTCACCCATTATAGCGTATTAGGGGCAAGTTGGTTAGATAACTATTTCCCATAGTTTCAATTATAGAATCAGGACTGTCAGATACAGTCATTCAGTATCAGCAATAGAACTTAGATAGTTCTACAGAATTCATGAATGTTAGATATAGTCAACTTAGATACAGTACAAAACTAAGCTAGTTCCATCAGATTCAAGATTATCAGATATAGTCACTCATGTCATCAGTTTTATCAATCATCAGAATTAGTTATAAGTCATGTTTGTTATCAGTAAATTCTTGTTATCAAGATCTCATATATAGTTACTACGTATTCATGCGTGTATTTTTACGTTCATATTAGAAAGTTAGCCAGTATTGTTCATGCATATGAACCCTATGCATTTAGCCTACCTTCCATGCATATCAGTACATTTAAAGTATTGACACATTTGCGGTATGGTGTCTTATGTCATAGGTTCAGAAGCACGATCTCCAAAGCACCAGTAGAATTCTAGTCTCAGCAGTCAAAGTTAGAAGTGTGTCCTCATCTCTTGAGGATATGATTATTTATTTATAATCATATTAAGTAATTTATTAGTTGGAGTTAGTTGGGGATATGTCCCCTCAACTCCTCATTCAGACAGTTCAGTTAGTTATAGGCTTTCCAGACTATCGTTTTCAGACTATCATGTTATTTTTGTTTTATTTTGGGTATTTCATACCCCATTTAGATGTCATATCTTTATTAGTTATGTTACAGTCTTGAACTTTATGGCCTTTAAGTTTATGTTTCCGTAATGATACAGTATATTATGCAGTATACACGTACAGATATCAATCATGGATTAGCTTGTGGTCCTTTAGGGTCATGAGCACTGTGTAGCATTCCGGCTACCAGATCTGAGTCATTAAAAACTTGGTATCAGAGCATAAGGTTCAACAGAGTCCTAGGAAGTCTGAAAGTCGCATCTAGTAGAGTCTTGTGGATAGGTGTGTTGCATGCCATATTTATATGCAGGAGGCTATAAAATGTTTTAGGAATAATTTCCCTTCTTTCATTATTTATGTCATGCCAGTGACCATAATCTCAAGTCAATCTCTCAATCTAATCTGTTTATCCCTTTCTTGTATAGAACATGCCTCCTAAACGAAAAAATGGGAATCAGTTAACTTACCAGCCCGATGAACCTCTGGGTGAACATGTTTGTCATGCAGAGTTCAGAGCTGCATTCACTACTCTTGCTTAGTCAGTTGCTACTTAGAATGAATGACCAGTCATCGTTTTGGCCAACCCAGTGGCTAATTTAGCTGTAGCCAGGATTTGGGACTTTACCCAAATAAATCCTCCATTATTTCTCGAGTATTAGTAAGATAAGGACCCTCAGGAATTCATCAATTAGGTTAATAAGGTTACAAACATTATAGGGTGTTAGCTATTGAGAGTGCAAAGCTAGCTGCATATTAGTTGTAGGATATTGCTCACAGTTGGTACAAATAGTGAAAGTCAGAAAGGTCAGTTGATGTAGGGCTCATAGAGTGGGAGGAGTTTGTCACTGCATTGTCAGAGAAGTTCTTTCATCTAGAGCTGAGAGAAGCCAAGGTTAGAATTCATCAACCTTGGGGGGGCAACAAAATAGTGAAAGACTATTCTCTTAAGTTTACTCAATTGGCTAGATATGCCCCTCATGTCGTTGCAGACAGCAGGGCCAAGATAAGTAAATTTGTTTCTGGGCTGAATGATAGTGTGGGCAACAAGTATAGGTCTTTGATAATGAATAATGACATGAATTTAGCCAGTCTTATGACTCATGCCACGCACATAGAAGATCAAAAGATTAAGATGAGGGAGATGTACAATAAGAGAGCAAAAATAGGTAGTTTCAACTTTGCTCAGCCTAAATCAGAAGGAGGAAACCATCCTTAGTTTTGTCCTAAGACGTCATTTCCAGATTCTTTATTAGCTAGTGCTCCAGCTCCTAAATTTAGGGATGGTAATAAAGATAGGGTGCTAGGCTATAAGTCTCGGGGCAGTGTCAGCAATGCCCGAACTAATCCCCTTTCTCAGACTTGTGGTAAGAACCACAAGGATTCTTGTAAAGCTGGTAGCGGTGTCTATTTCGAATGTGGTAAGAAAGGCCACAAAGTCAGAGATTGTCCCCATCCAGGTTATCAGGGTCAGCAGAACCATTCCTCAGCTCAGTCCGGTCGCCCAACTCAGCAGGGTGCCACTTCCAATACTACTAGTGGGTAACTCCCAAATATACTCTATGATCTCCAGTCTTGAAAAGATCAGAAAAATTCTCCTAATGTGGTCACTGGTACATTACAGATCTTTCATGTACATGTTTACGCTTTGCTAGATCCAGGAGCTTCTTTGTCTTTTATTACTCCTTATATATAGAAGTTGATATTTGAGACAGTCCAAAAATTTTAGCAGAGGCCTTCTTAGTCTCTACCCCAGTGTGCAAAACTATCTTAGCCCAGTGGGTATACAGGAACTTCCTGGTTATGATATTTCAAAAAGTTACTTCAGCAGACTTAGTCGAATTAGAGATGACTGATTTTGATGTCATTCTCGACATGGATTGGCTTTATTCCTACTATGCCAAAGTAGACTGCAGAAACAGAATAGTCCAGTTTTAGTTTTCGAATGAACCTGTCCTAGAGTGGAAGGGTAATGTATCCGCTTTCAGAGGTCATCTTGTTTCCTACCTTTGGGCATGGAAAATGATTTAGAAAGGATGTGTTTATTATCTTGTTTGAGTTAAGGACACTAGCTTGGAAACAACGATCTTGATTTAGTCGCAGTCATGAATGAATATTCAGATTTCTTTCCCAAAAATCTTCCAGAGATTCCTCCAGTAAGGGAAATAGACTTCGACATCAATCTTCTTCTAGATACTCAGCGTATATCTATTTTTCCATATAGAATAGAACCAGTAGAACTCAGAGAACTAAAAGAAAAATTGAAGGATCTCTTAGATAAGGGATTCATCATACCCGGTGTATCCCCGTGGGGTGGACCAGTCTTATTCATGCAAAAGAAAGATGGTTCTCTCAGAATGTGCATAGACTACCATCAACTCAATAAAGTCACGGTCAAGAACAAATATCCACTTCCCAGAATTGATGTCTTATTTGTCCAACTTTAGGGTGCCAGTTAGTTCTCTAAGATAGAACTCAGATCTGACTATCATCAAATAAGAGTTAGAGAATATGACATTCCAAAAATAGCCTTCCATACAAGGTATGGTCACTTTTAATTCTTAGTCATGTCCTATGGTCTTACCAATGCCCCAACAACATTCATGGACTTGATGAACCATTTGTTTAAGTAGTACTTGGTCATGTTTGTCATAGTTTTTATAGATGATATTCTAGTCTATTCCCACAGTAAGTGTGATCATGCAGACTATCTTAGAATTATACTTCAAACTCTCAAAGATTATCAGTTGTTCGCCAAATTTAGCTAGTGCAAATTTTAGCTAAGGTTATAAGAATTCCTTTGCCATATCATTTCTGGTTATGGCATTAGAGTAGATCCTCAAAAGACCGGAGAGGTAAGAAATTGGGCTAGATCTGTCTCTCTATCAGATATCAGGAGTTTGTTGGGTTTGGCTAGCTATTACAGATGGTTTGTTGAGATATTTTCTTCTATTGCATCCCCTATGTCCAGATTAACTCAAAAGAAAGTCAAGTTTCAATGGTCAGATCCTTGCGAGAAGAGCTTTGAAGAGTTGAAGACTCGACTCAGCTCAGCTTAATTTCTAGCTCTTCCAGATGGTTCAAATGGCTTTGTAGGGTATTTTGATACATCCAGTGTAGGTTTGGGTTGTGTTCTTATGCAGCATGGAAATGTCATAGCCTATGCTGCCAGACAGCTTAAACCTCATGAGAAGAATTGTCCTATTTATGATCTTGAGTTAGCATTCATAGTATTTGCCTTAAAAATTTGGAGGCATTATCTATATGGAGTTCATGTAGATATGTTCACAGATCATAAGAGCCTTCAGTATGTCTTTTCTTAGAAAGATCTCAATCTTTATCAGAGAAAGTGGTTAGAGCACTTGAAAGATTATGACATGAGTAACCTTTATCATTCAGGCAAGGCCAATGTAGTGGCCGACACTCTCAGTAGACTATCTATGGGTAGCGTTTCTCATGTTAAGGATAGTAAGAAGAAGTTAGTTCAGGAAGTCCATCAGCTTGCCAGACTAGGCGTTTGCTTAGTCAAAATAGAGCAGGATGATATAGGGGTTCAGAGTAGTTTAGAATCATCTCTAGTTTCAGAGGTAAAATAAAAGCAAGATAGAGATCCCAGTTTAGTCTAGTTAAAAGAGTTATTTAAAGATCAGAAAGTGAAGGTTTCTCCCAAGGGGGAGATGGTTTTTTGTGTTGTCAGGGTCATCTGTGTTTTCCATCTGTAGATGACTTAAGGCAGCGAATTCTCGCAGAAGTGCGTAGTGCGTGCTACTCTATTCATCCAGGAGCCACAAAGATGTACCATGACTTACGGGAGATCTATTGGTGGAGTGGGATAAAGAGGGATATTGCAGAGTTTGTGGCTAAGTGCTCTACATATCAATAGGTTAAGATATAGCATCAGAATCCTAGTAGACCTATGCATGAGTTCCTTATTCCTACTTGGAAGTGGGAAGAAGCGAACACGGATTTGTGATGGGATTTCCTCAAACTTATCATCAGCAAGATTCAGTCTAGGTCTTTGTAGACAAGATGAACAATTTAGCTCATTTCCTCCAAGTTCATACCTCTTATTCAGCCAAGGATTAAACAAAAAATCTACATTAAAGAGTTTGTCAGATTGCACGATGATCCATTATCTATCATCTCAGACTGAGGTACCCAGTTCACCTCTTCTTTTTGGAAATCATTCCAAAAGTTTCTTGGAACCCAAGTGCTTCTTAGTACAACCTTTCATCCTCAGATAGATGGTCAAGAAGAAAGGACCATTCAGACCCTAGAAGATATGCTAAGGGCGTGTGGAATTGATTTCAAAGGTAGTTGGGATGACCACTTGCCTTTGATTGTGTTTGCATACAATAATATCTATCATTCCAGTATTTGGATGGCTCCATTCTAAGATCTCTATGCTAGAAGGTAAAGATCTCTAATCAGTTGGTTTGAAGTTAGTGAGGCCTCAATTATAGGTTCTGCCTTTATATTCGATGCCTGATTAAAAGTCCAGTTGATCAGAGAAAGACTTTGGGCTGCTTAGAGTCAACAGAATTCTTATGTAGATTTGCGAAGAAAGGATCTCGAGTTAGAGATTGGTGACAATATCTATACAAAGATCTCTCCCATGAATGGAATAAAGAGGTTCAGCAAGAAGGGAAAGCTCAGTACCCGATATATTGGTCCCTTCAACATTCTAAATCACTTTAGCAAGGTAGCTTATGAGCTTAAATTGCCTTCAGATCTAGCCTCAGTTCATCCAGTCTTCAATGTATCTTTGCTCAAGAACTGCATAGGTGACACAGTAGTTATAGTCCCTATTTAGAGCATAGATATTCAGAACAGCCTCTCTTATAAAGAGATTTCAGTCAAATTTATAGACTATCAGACTCGTAGACTGAGGAACAAAGAAGTCTCTCTATTCAAAGTTCTTGGGCAAAATCATTCTGTTGAGGAGACTACTTGGGAAGCAAAACCAGAAATGCATACCATGTATCCTCACCTATTCTTCGCTAACTCAGATCTAGCTTAAGGTAACAGTTCTCCTTAAGCTTTTCAGTTTTCATGTCCAGATTTCAGTTAAAACTTGATATTAGCCTCATTCTTAGGATTCCATTTTTAAACTGGGTACTAAGTACCATTACATATTCAATTATATGTTTATGCATCAAATTAGTCATGTATTCATGCATCACACATGCATTCTCCTTGTGAGAAGACTCAGTTATTAATAATCGTAGTCATGTAATAAGTTTCGTCATGTATTCACGCATTAGATATGTTTTATCATCTTATCAGTACTCTTAGTTATGAATTCATGTCTCAGCTCAGTCATGAAATTATGCATCAGATATACATGCTCAGTATGAATCTCGAGAGTGTCAGTTATGTCAGTCATGTTTCATTGTTCATGTTCAGTGTGTACTTCGACTTATCATTTCTCCTTTCTCAGTCAGTCTCATTACAGGATGATTGTTCCCAAGGGGGAGATATTGTAATACCCCAAAGTTTTCTAACTAAATTTTTTTGTCCCAAAAATGTCAAGAGTTAGCTTCTAAATTGAATGATGTTTATTCCATGAGGAATTTTCAATATTTTAACTTTTTGTCAAGTGGAAAATTCAATAATCTTTCCATCGATATAAGATTCTCCCTAAATCTGATAACTTTGTAAGAAGTTATGACTAATTCAAGTTCCTGTCATAAAACAGTGCCAAATTGGTCAGTGGCACACCGTGCCACAAGTTAAAATGAAAATTTTAACTTTTCCAGTGTCTCAACACAATTTCATCACATCGCACCGAACTTTTAGATCACAAATGAAATAGCAACGGGATCGCTCTACGTTGCACCATCCCTGAATTTCCCAGTTGACAAATTCCAGCGACATGGCGCGAGAGCGGCGCATCGTGCCAAGGGTCCAATTCGGAAAAATCTTAGTGAAATTAAAAGGTGCATCCAGGATTAAAAGGGTCAATTTCCAATCCCTATTTAAGTCCTTTAACATAATATTCAACTATTTGGAACCCAAAATATACTAGTTTCTCTCAATTTTCGCTCAAGAAGGAATTCAATTTCAAGAAAGTCTCTTTGTCAATATTAGCTAAATCAAGAACTATGGTATGTCGTATGTTGATTCATAGGTTTCTCTCACCCATGAAGCTCAAGAATCTCTTTTCAAAATCAAAGATTTCGTTATTTGTGAATCTTCTTGATTCGAATTGAATTGAAATTCATGTTCATGATGTTGTGTGGTTTCAATTCATGTTTCAAATTACATATTCAAATTATTGGCCCTAGTATGTCATGATTTACATAATAATTATGATAACCCCCTTTTAATTTACAAGTTGATTGATGTATCCTTGATTATTACCTGTGTTGAGGATTATATAACCAAAGCATGCTCCCCACACGTTTGATTAAATGCCTATGTGAGGGAAAAATGCCATACTAGTATGATATTATGAAATCCCCATTCATGTATAAGTTATGTATGTCAAGTGTTTTAATGAAATGTGTTAGTCAATAGATTATATATTGTTGATGTTAGTCATGTATTCAAGAATGTCATGCCTTGTCAGTTTTCTCTCATCGAGTCCTGGTGTTACTTGTACCCAAAGAAAATATAGTGGTGTGCCTAGCTTTAGTGTCATGTTTTCACGATATCCTCAGTCATGCCATGATCTATAGAACTCAGTTAGTCATATGACCTAGGAAAACTCAATAATACAGTAACTCAATACTATTCCATCAGTCAACAAAACTCAGTAATTCATTCTAGTTCAGTTCAGTAATCCATGTTCAGTGTTTAGTCAGATAGAAGTAGAAATTAGCACCGAGTGAACCCAAGGATGGGAACACACACTGCCGAATAAGGGTGTGATTCTTAGAAGTCTTCCTTGTATCCATAACTATATAGCCATCATAGGTTGAGACATCAACACTGTGAGATTAGAATTGATGAGGTGGTTAAGTACTGTAAGATAAGGGCCCCACCATTATCTTTAAGGGACACTATCAGAAAAGGGTCACTCACAGTTTGTCCTTGCCAGTGGCACGAAATTGACTCCCTTCTAATTGGGGGTACAGATTCGACCCTAACTCAACCATAATGGCATATTAGGGCCATGCCTGTTAGATAACTATTTCCCATAGTTTAAGTTACAGAATTAGGACTATCAGATATAGTCATTTAGTCTCAGTAATAGAACTCAGATAGTTCAAAAGAATTTAGGACTGTCAGATAGAGTCAACCAGATACAGTACAAACTTAGTTAATACCATCAGATTCGGGACTATCAGATACAGTCACTTATATCATCAGTTATACAGTCATCAGGATTCAGTTATTAGTCATGTTAGTTATCAGTAAATTCATGTTATCACGATCTCAGATATAGTTACTACGTATTCATGCGTGTATTCTCACGTTCATATTAGTCAGTTAGCCAGTATTGTTCATGTATATGAACCCCACGCATTCAGCCTACCTTCCATGCATACCAGTACATTCAAATTACTGATGCATTTGCCCTTTGGTGTCTTATACCATACGTTCAGAAGAACGAGATCTAGAGCACCAGTAGAATTCAAGTCTCAACAGCCAGAGTTAGCAGTGAGTCCTTATCTCTCTAGGACATGATTATTTATTTATTGTCTTATTAATTAGTTTATTAGTTGGAGTTAGTTGGGGACATGTCCCATCAACTCCTCATTCAAATAGTTATGTCAGTTAGAGGCTTTCTAGACTTTTATGTTCAAACTATCTTATTATTTCAATTTTATGTTGGGTATTTCATACCCCATTCAGATGCTATATCTTTATTAGTTATGTTACAATCTTGAACCTTATGGTCTTTCAGTTTATGTTTCCACAATCATACAGTATATTATGTAGTATACAGGTACAAATATCAGTCATGAGTTAGCTTGTGGTCCTTCAGGGTCATGAGCACCGTGTACCATTCCAGGTACCAGATCTGGAGCGTTACAATCAGTATGGATTTCATGAGATTAGTAGCATACCCCATCGACCCACTTTTCTTTAGGATAGATACTTGAATTAGTACCTTTATACTTAGGATGCATTTATTTGTTACCTTAGGTTAAATCATGAAACATAGTGTGATATATATTGGTTATCAAACTTCGCCTAGTTTTGTAACTTATGTGAGACTAATATTCAAGCATTAAGGACTTTTTTATAAACCTAGTGATAGTAACCCGCTTTGCTTGTAGTTTTGAGTTCATCATTGAGATTTATTATAACTTTAAACTTATGTAGTAGGTTTGGTTCATGTTTGATATTTGTCACCTATATGTGACACTTTTTTATGGCGGTAATAATCTCATGTTTTGGTTCAACTCTAGCATTTATGGTTCAGATGGTATTCCAAGTATGTTATCACATTGGAGCACACTTTAAATTTATTATTATTGATGTCTTTTCCTTGTTTGTATCCACCGGGCCTATCGGGGTTCGGTTGGATTAATCCTTCCTTATTTGTGCTCTATAGGGCTTATGGGGACACAGTTTTAGGACCCACTAAGCTTATAGTAGTTATCAGACTTGTTTGTAAGTGTAACAATATGTCAAGAAATAATACCTAGGTCTTAACGAAATAAGAAAGTTAAGTGAATGTTCAGATTATTAAGAAAATTATAGTATAGGTGATTAAATATTCATGATGTAAATTTGTTGCATAATATGTTTTTCTTATTTCTTTGACTATATATGGTTTTTCATGAAGTAATATTAGTTGGTCGATGATGCCTACCAATACGTGTGGCACACTGAGACTACTCTTGCTAAATTTCCTTTTTCGAGTGTATGTGTGGTCTTTGGTTCTCATACTTCACTTTGTGACACTTCAAAGTTTGTTGCTTTTTTTTTACAATAAAAAAAATACTTTTTTAGTTTTATTGCTCTTAAAGTATTTGTTCTTCTTATTCATTCCTATTATTATGATATATGATATGTATTTTCTTACCGATCATGGGGTACAATAAGTTTTATTATTTTTTAGGAATTCGAGTAGTGAAACACCACTATATAGATAAATATGGATAGAATTTTTTTTTTTGGAAATTTTATTTAGATGTATTGCACATTATTAGAAATAAAATAAAATATTTTAATCACCAACTTTCATATGCTACTACGCTAACACAATCATGGTATTTCTCCATGAATAGCCTTACATTAATTTTGAACATATAGTCAAAATTATTTTTATATAAAATATATTATTAGTAACACTTATTTACAGTTATGCTAAAGGATTAGTGATTAATCCAGAATCGTCAATCATTTTATTAGTTGTGCTTATATAAAATATGATAATTATAGTCCATCTACATGACAACTTTCATTTAGTTCTCTTTGGGATTAAAAGCTATGTACTTAATAGAAAGATTAGAGTACTTTATTCATGCGGAGGGAGTTACTGGTGCAAATACAGTAGTAGTTAAATTTATCAATTTCCATTGACTCTGGTATCTTATAAGGTTTAAGGTAAACTTTTAGTGATATTTATTATTTTATCATGTATTTATTCTATTTGCTTTTTTAATCATAATTGATTTATCATTGGTTGTATTTGATTATATCCACTTAATAGAATCAAGATATAATTAGAATGAGAAATTAGTCTTATCCTAAAAGATACCAATTTATCCTCATTAGGAATATCAATGAACAAGTCCATAATCATATTTTACTATAAAAACATAGCATCCTTCTTTCCTAATCACAATCAATCTAAAAATATTTTACATAGCTTAACCTATATCAAGAAAGGTTTCTTATTACAAAGAAAAAACAACAACATATCCATTACATTTCCACTTCAAGGTTTGTAGTTATTAACTTAATATTCAGACTATCTAAATTCTTCATGCGTTGATTATTTTTATGAGATTGTCTTCTACTTTAATCTAATCAATGGTTTATTTTTATTTATATGTAGAACAATGAGTACATCCATCAACAATATCATCAAGTTGAACAAGAATAAGGTAGTGTTTATAGTTGAAGTTACAGGGATAGAAAAATATCATCTTTCTACTGACCTCGACACCCATTTTTCAGTAGAATTCATCAACTCTGACAAAATTCAGGTTTATAAGGGACTTGACATTGTCACCAACAAAATCACAGATACTGAAAAACACGGTGTAACACACCATTTGTGTTATACCTCGTACTTTTTCCTACCTCAGTTTAGCTCCTAAAATACCAAGGGTTACCTATAAAAATGAATAACTCTTGATATATGTAGAATTTTCAATATCTAGACCCATAAATATGTAGATAATTGAATTATCTTTCCAACGATACCAATTTTGCCTTGATCTGATACTTAGTTGAGAAGTTATGGCGATTTGACTGAAAATAATAGAGCATCCTGATAAGCACCCCATCACGGTGGAGGACAAATTTGCAATTGTCCAATTTCCAATGGAGCCCGCGATAAGCCTGCAATGTAATGAAACTCCAGTTCCCATTCGTCCCATTCCATTATCTCATAGCGATTAGCTCATATCGCATTAAAAATTCCTAATTGGACAGACATCGCGTAGCGGTGGAGTGCAAAATGGCACTCGTCCTTTTCCAGTGATGCAACACAATTTCACCACATCACGCCAGAGGCGACAATGATAACTGTCCCTTTTCTAGTAAACTACCATGATAGCAGCGCGTCACAGTGGGATGAAAATCGGGACTTCTAGTTCTGAGTAAAATTTTAAAAGTGCAATTTTGTATTTTCTCAAGCCGCCAAATCATGTAAAATGTAGATTTAATCCTATTCTAACCATTATACGCATATTTCATCAAAATTACTCTCCAAAGAAACTCTAAACTCAAATCTTCATCGCCAAGAATTCCAAATTCCTTCATTCTTCTCCCAAGATAACATACAATTAAAGATTCCCAATCCAAGAACATCAAGAATCTATTTTCAAGAGCATAAATAGGAACTCAAAGTCCAATTTTCTTCATCTAAACATCAATTAAGGTATGTGGGATTTTTCAACAAGGATAATTATTTCATCTATGTGCCCAAAATTAGTTTTTGAAGATAATTTTACATGAGTTTAAATGAGTTATTTGCAAGATTATAAGATTTCGTGAGATTTAGATGATGAATTGCATGTCTACTTTTGATTTTCATGCATATTGCTGAAATTTCCAGATTTAGAATTGAGTTATCAATATTTTCATGCCAAACATGAACTTTATGATGATTTGAAATGAATTTGATGCATGGGTTATTAGCCCTAGTTTGAATGTTGTTATTTCAAGAATTTTATGCTTTTAAGCATCCCATGACTTGTTATATTTAGATTTTGAACAAAGATTTGATCTTTTGATCTAAGCTTAGATATGGAATCCGCTTTACAGATTTAGCTACAGTTTACAGAAAATAGATTTATAAGAGGTTTTTATTGTAAACCCTAATATTAGTTTTTAAAAGTGGATTTCCAATAGAAGGAGCATTCAAATTAAAGGGATTAGTATTTAGCACCAAGTTGGGTATGTTCACATTCCCTAGAACTATGATCCAACATAGGTTTATATTATCAGATTATTCTCTGTTCTATATGGATGACAGATATAGATTTGATCACTTAGATTAGTTTATACTCCTTGGCAAGAGTATGAAACCTCTCCCAACGTGAGGCTGTCCCATAAGGGAACTTGACGTTGGACACTATGATAGCTCACATAGTGTATGTCAGTTGGAAGAACCTCCCTACAGTTTACAAAATAGAGTGAAGAATAACATAAAAGATTTTAGAAACTAAGAGTAAATGCTCAAAAATTTTATTCAGATATTGTTTATATGAGGCATTAGTTACAGACGTGAGATTTTAAATTTTAGATATTCATCTGAGTCCTTTCTACAATAGACAATATAATTTATAGATATAATACAAGTACAATTTTTTAAAAGTAAATGTTATGATTCACTAGATCTATGCAACATGTTTTGCTATTCATGATTATGATTTTTAGTTTTCAGATATTCTAGCTTACGTGAGTCATCTACATTTAGCATGATTTACTTATGCATTCACCCCTATAATAACAGTACGATCTAGAAGTACTAATCCACATATACATCTATATGCTACATTGTCTTATAATGTAGGTTCAGGTGCTCAATTTTAGTAATATGAGTGATTTCGAGCATCTCCATCTACATCTCGATAGCTGGTGATTCCTCATAGTTGAGGGACTTAGACTTTTAATTTTTTACCTTATTAGTACAGATAATTCAGTATTTTTAGAAAGTTCGAGTCAGTTCGGGGTTTGTCCTAGTGACTCTCTAGTATTAGTAGTAGAGGCTTGTTAGACTGCTAGATATGGTTCAAATTTTCAATATTGATTGATCAGACTCATAAGTTCAGTATATTTAGATATCATATTAAGAGAATTTCAGCTTAGCTCATACATAATTCCGCATTTTAGCTTTAACTATATATCTATATTTCATTATGATGAGTATCCAGATTTTGTAGAAGGCTTACAAGGTTAGATTAAGGATACTCATAGTCTTAAGCATTGTGTCATATCTTTGGACCTATTTTTGAGGTGTTATATACTTTGTATCAGAGTCTAAGTTTATAAAAGTCCTAGGGAGTAAGACAAGTCGCGTTACATAGAGTTTTGATCATGTGTATAAAGTATGCCACATTTATGAGCAAAAGTCTACGAGATGTTTCTAGGAAATCATCTCTTTTTATCATAATCTATTGTGGTTACAATTTCTCTATATTCTTTTAACTCATGCTCTTACATGAAAATTGAATATGCCTCCTCGTCAAGCTAACACCCACAAAAATGATAACCAACTACCCTATCCTGCTGACCCTCTGAATGAGAATATATCACATGCTGAATTTTGGGCTACCTTTTAGGTGTTAGCCTAAGTAGTGACTGCCATTGTTCAGGGAAACAATTATACGGTAGTCCTACTTTAGTAGAATGTGATTTAGCAGTAACCAAAATTCGTGACTTCATGAGAATAAACCCGCAGAGTTCTTTGGGTTGAAGTTGGGTGAGGACCCATAACTTTTTTTAAATGAAGTAAATAAGATCACCTAGATTATACATGTTTATGAAACAGAGAGTATAAAGTTGGCATCCTATAAATTAAAGGATGTAGCATATGATTGGGTGGTAGAGGTGAGAATGCAGCTTCTACAAGTTAGCAAGTACTTCAGGATGCATTTCTATATAGGTTCTTTCTATGTGAAATGAGAGAAGCTATGGTAGATGAGTTTGTGAACCTGAGGCAGGGCTTGATAATAGTGAAAGAGTACCATCTTAAGTTCAACCAGTTCTCTAAGTATGCTCTTGATATGATGCCTGACCCTAGGGCGACTATGAGTAAGTTTGTTACCAGAGTATCTAGTTTGGTAGTCAAGAAGTGTAGGACTGCCATGCTAATTTGGGATATAGATCTTGCTAGTTTAATGATTTACACCCTGCAGATTAAGGTGGAAAAGTTAAAAGAAAGAGAGACGGGAAATAAGAAGGCTAGAACCAAACAGTTTGAGTATGGCCAGACAAAGTATGGAATGGTAAATCATTAGCAGTTTTAGAATTGTTCATTAAAGCCAGAGCTATCTTCATCCAGTGTCCCGCCCCCAGAGCTATACAAGAGTAGTAGGGTAATACTTCTATGTCCAAATCTCAAAATAGTATGGGTGGAAACCCAGTTATCCTCTGTGTGCTAAGTGTGGTCAAAATCATCTAGGTAAGTGTTTCTGAGGATAGAAAGGTGTTATGGTTGTGGTAAGTTAGGACATGGAATCAAAGAGTGTTTACATGCTAGAAAGGGAAATAGGAATACTTGTTCCCAGACTTAGGCTACTAGCACACCAGCTCCTCTAGGTCACCCAATCCCTTCTTAGGATACACCAGAATTGATTTTATGCTTTACCATCCTATCAGGAGCAGGAGGATTCACCAGATGTTGTTATTGGTATGCTTCGTGTCTTTTATATTGATGTTTATATGTTGTTAAACCTTGGGTCAAGTTTATCTTATGTGACCCCACTAGTTACAGTAAATTTTAAAATTATTCCTAAAAAGATCCGTGAGCCCTTCTTTAACCAAGTAGGTGAGTCAGTTGTTTCCAAAAAAATCTGTAGAAAGTGTCCTATCACTATCCTTCATAAGATCATATTAGCAAATTTAATAATGTTAGATATGGTTGGCTTTGAACTTATTCTTGGTATGGATTGGCTCCATTCTTGTTATGCATTTATACATTGTCGCACCCGAGTGGTAAAGTTTTAGTTTTTAGATGAGCTAATCTTTTAGTAGAAAGGTAATTCAGTGTCTCCCAAGAGTCATTTCATATCCTATATTAATGCCAGAAAGTTGATCTCAAATTGGTGTATCTATCATTTGGTTTGAGTCAAAGACACTAAGTTTGAGGCGCCAACATTTTAGTCAGTCTGTGTCGTCAATGAGTTTCCTTATATCTTTCCCAAAGACTTACCAGGGTTACCTCCTGATAGGGAAAAATAATTTATTTTTGACCTTCTTCCAGATACTTAGCCTATCTCTGTTCCTCTAGATTGTATGGCTCTGGCTGAGCTGAAAGAGTTAAAAGAGCATCTTAAAAGACCACTTAGATAAGGGTTTCATAAGGCCTATAGTCTCTCTATGGGGCTCTCCCATCCTATTCATGTGAAATAAAGATGGTTCTTTGTGAATGTGCATTAACTATCATCAGCTAAAAAAAGTCACTATCAAAAACAAATATCCTCTTCCTAGGATTGATGACTTATTCAACAAACTCAAAGGTGTAAGTTTCTTATCAAAGATAGACCTTAGATCTGGCTAGAATCAGCTTAGAGTAAGGGAATATAATATTCCAAAGATAGCTTTTAGAACCCATTATGGTCATTTTGATTTTCTAGTCAGGTCATTTGGTCATACAAATTCCCTAGCACCCTTCATGAACTTAATGAACAGAGCGTTCAAACAGTACTTGGACATGTTTGTCATAGTCTTTATGGATGATATTCTTGTCTATTCTGGTAGTGAGGAGGATAATGTAGACCATCTTTGAACTATGTTACAAGCTCTTAGAGATCACTAGTTGTTCGCCAAATTTAGCAAATTTAAATTTTGTCTAAGGTCAATAGCTTTCCCTAGTCATATTATTTTCACTTATGGCATTAGAGTTGATCCCCAAAAGACAGAAGCAGTAAGAAACTAGCCTAGACCTATTTATAAATTCAGATATCAGAAATTTCTTGGGTTTAGCTGGCTATTGTAGGCATTTTGTTGAGGGTTTTTGTTCTATTGCATCCCCTATGACTAGATTAACTCAGAAGAAAGTTAAGTTTCAGTGGTCTGGTTCTTGTAGGAAGAGTTTTTAGGAGTTGATGACTCGACTCACTTCAGCCCTACTTTTAGCACTACCAGATAGTATAGATGTGTTTGTTTTATATTGTGATGCTTCTAGAATAGTCTATGTTGTGTTTTGATATAGAGGGTAAGGTTATAGCCTAAGCCTCTAGACAACTTAAGCCTCATAAAAAGAACAACCTTACCCATGACCTTCAGTTAGCTGTTGTTGTGTTTGCATTAAAAATTTAGAGGCACTATCTTTATGGGGTGCATGTTAATATATTTACTGGTCACAAAAGTTTATAGTATGTGTTTACTCAGAGAGAGTTAAATCTTCTTCAAAAAAAGAAGTTAGAATTGTTGAAATATTATGATATGAGTGTGTTGTATCATCTGGGCAAGGCCAATGTAGTGGTAGATGCCCTTAGTAGATTGTCTAAGGAAAATGTTGCTCATTTGGAGAATGATCAGTGAGACTTAGTTCGAGAAGTTCACTGGTTAGCTAGATTGGGTGTGAGGTTGGTTGACTCAGCTGATGGAAATGTTTGGGTTCAGAATAGTTTAGAATCTTCTCTAGTTTTTTAAGTGAAAGAAAAGCAGAACAAGAATTCTAGTTTGGTCAAACAAAAGGGTTCAGTTAAAGACCAAAAGGTAGATATTTTCTCCCAAAGGGGAGATGGTGTGTTGACATACTAGAGTACATTGTGTGTGCCATGTGTTGATTATTTGAGGTAGTGGATTATGAAAAAAGCACAGGGTGTGTGTTATTCCATTCATCTGGGGGCCACCAAGATATATCACTATGTGAGGGAAGTCTATTGGTGGAGTGGTATGAAGAAATATATAGCTTAATTGGTAGCCAACTTTACAACTTATCAACGGGTTAAGGTAGAGTACCAAAGACCTGTTGGCACTTTGCAGGAGTTTGGTATTCCCACTTGGAAGTGGGAAGAGGTGAATATGGACTTTGTGATTGGATTACTTCATTCGCGTTGTCAACATGATTTGATATAGGTTATTGTAGAAAGATTGACCAAATCAGCCCATTTCTTAGTAGTTCACATGTCCTACATAGCTGAAGATTATGCTAAGTTGTACATCGGGGAGTTGGTTAGATTGCATGGAGTTTCCTTGTCCAATATTTCAGATAGGGGTACTTAGTTTACCACTCAATTTTGGAATTCCTTTCAGAAGGGTCTTGTTACCCAAGTTTATCACAACTAAGCTTTTCATTCGCAGATAGATGGTTAGGTAAAGAGAACCATTCAGACTTTAGAGTATATGTTGAGGGCATATGTTCTTAATTTCAAAGGAAGTTGGGAGGACCACTTGCCGTTGATCGAGTTTGCCTACAATAATAGTAACCATTCAAGTATTCAGATGGCCCCGTTTGATGTTCTTTATGGGCGAAGATGTAGATTACTAGCCTGTTGGTTCAAAGTGGAGGAGGCCACTTTAATTTAGCCCGATATCATGTTTGAAGCCATGGAGAAAGTTCAGTTGATTCGAGAGAGATTCAAAGAAGCTCAGAGTTGTTAAAATCCTTATGCAGACGTAAGAAAGAGAGATATTGAGTTTGAAGTAGATGATCTTGTGTATTTGAAGGATTCACCCATGATGGGAGTAAAGAGATTTGGCAAAAATGGGAAGCTTAGTCCCCGATATGTAGGCCCTTAGAGGATTTTGAGTCGTGTAGGAAAGGTAGAGTATAATCTTTAGCAACCTGCAGACTTGTAAGCAGTTCACCCAGTGTTGAAGATGTTCATGGACGATTTAGTTGTTGTATTCACTCTAGAAATCACAGATATTACGAATAGCCTTTCATAAGAAGAAGTTCCAGTAGATATTCTTTATCATCAGATTCGTAGACTAATGAACAAAGAAATTCCCTTTGTCAAAGTTCAGTGAAGAAATCAGTTTTTTGAGGCTGCTATTTGGGAAGCAGAAAAATACATGCGAACCAAGTATCCTCATCTTAATTTCAAAAACTTAGATTCAGACAAAGGTAATAATCTTCCTAAATTCAATTCTTTTCCAGTGTCAGATTCATATATATAGCTATCTTCTAAATTCATGCACTTGCAGATTGTTTTAGTTGCTCAGTATGCCTTAGATTAATTCATACAGTTGTTTCAGTTGTGCATGCCAGCATATAGCCTCAGTTCCTCAATATCTTCAGTTTAACTAGTCTTATTTGAGGATGAATCTTCCCAAGGGGGAGATATTGTAATAACTCGTGCTTTTTCCTAGCTCAGTTAAGCTCTTTGAATGCAAAAGGTCACCTCTAAAAATAAATAAATCTTGATACAAGTTAAATTTTGAAGATCTTGACCCATAAATATGTAGATAATTGAATTAGCTTTCAAAAAATACCAATTTCTCCTTGATCTGATACTCAGTTGCGAAGTTATGGCGATTCTAGTGAAAACAGTAGGGCATCGCAACAAGCACGGCGCCACTATGGAGGATAACTTTGTAATTGTTCAATTTCAAGTGGAGTACTATGATTAGAATGCGTCGTGGTGAAGCTCCAGTTCCCATTCATCCCATTCCAGTAGCTCACCTCGATTAGCCCATATTGTGTCAAAAATTCCCAATTGGACAGACACCTCGTCGCACAGGGATGCAAAATGGCACTCGTCATTTTCCAATGATGAAATGTGGTTTCACCACATCGCGCCAGAGGCCAAAATGGCAATTGTCCCTTTTTTTGTAAGCCACCGTGATCTCTGCGCATCGTGGTGGAAGGAAAAACTGGGATTTCTAGTTTTGAGTAAAATTTAAAAGGGTAATTTAGTCTTTTCTCAATCCCCAAAATCATGTAAAACATAGAATTAATCCTATTCTAACCATTATATGAATATTTTCATCAAGATTACTCTCCAAGGATATCCTAGAACTCAAATATTCATCTCCAAGAAATCCAAATTCCACCATTCATTTCCTAAGATAACTCAAAATTAAAGATTCTCAATCTAAGAACTTCAAGAATCTATCTTCAAGAGCATAATTAGGAACTCAAAGTCCAAGTTTCTTCATCTAAACATCAATTAAGGTATGTGGGTTTTCAATAGGGATAATCCTTTCATCCTTGTGCCCAAAATTAGTTTTTTAAGATGATTTTATATGAGTTTTGAATTAGGGTTCATACCCAATATTGTTATTTGCAAGATTATGAGATTTTGAGATATTTAGATTTTGAACTGCATGTCTACTTTCATATTTTCATGCGTATTGTAGAAATTTCCAGATTTAGAATTGAATTATCAACATTTTCATTACCATTCATGAACTTTATGATGATTTGACATAAATTTTACGCATGGGTTATCATCCCTAGTTTGAATGTTGTTATTTCAAGAAGATTATGCTTTTAAGCATCCTATGACATGTTATATTCAGATTTTGAAGAAAGATTTGAGATTTTGATCTCAGCTTCGAAATGTAATCCACTTTACAGATTTTCCTATTGTTTACAATAAACGAATTCGTAAGAGGTTTTCATTGTAAACCCTTATATTAGTTTTTAAAAGTGGATTTCCAACAAAATGAGCATATAGAGTAAAAGGAGTAGTATTTAGCAACAAGTTGGGTATGCTCATATGCCTTAGAACTACGAGCCAATGTAGGTTTAGATTATCAGATTATTCCCCTTTTTTTATGGATGATAGATACAGATGTGATCACTTTTATTAGGCTATACTTCTTGGCAAGAGTATGACACCTCCACCGAACATGAGGTTCTCCCATAAGAAAATTAGACGTTGGACACTATCATAGCTCACATAGTGTATGTTGGTTAGAAGAAGCTCTCCATAGCTTACAGAAAAGAGTAAAGAATTACAGAAAAACTTTTAGAAACTAAGTGTAAAGGCTCAAAAATTTTATTCAAATATCGCTTAATTTGAGGCATTAGTTACAAATGGCAGCTTTCAAATTTTAAATACAAAAGTAAGTCATTTCTACACTTAGACAACATGATTTAAAGATAGAATACAAGTATAGTTTCTATAAACTAATTATTATTATTCACTAGATCTATGCAACATGTTTTACTATTCATGATTATGATTTTTAGTTTTTAGACATTCCAATTTATGTTAGTCATCTACATTTAGCATGTATTATTCTACAAAATAATAAAAATATTAAGATATTGATTTAATTGTGCGTTCACCTCCATATACTTAGTACAAACCAGAAGTACTGATCCACATAGGCTTCTATGTTCTACATTATCTCATAATATGGGTTCAGGTGCTCAGTTTTAGCAGCGTCAGTGATTTTGAGCATCTCCATCTACATCCTGATAGCTGGTGAGTCCTCATGGTTTTGGGGACAAAGTCTTTCAATTTTTCCACTTATTAGTGCAGATGATTCTATATTATTAGATAGTTCGTGTCAATTGGGGTTTGTCCCAGTGACTCTCTAGCATTAGTAATAGAGGCTTGTCAGACTGCTAGATATGGTTCATATTTTCAATGTTTAATGATCGTACTCTTAAGTTTAATTTTTTTAGATATTATATTCAGACAGTTTCAACTTACGTCACACAGAATTCCGCATTTTAGCTTTGTCAATATATCTATATTTCTTTATGATAAGTATCCAGATTTAGTAAAAGGCTTATAGGGTTAGCTTAAGGCTACACATAGTCTTGAGTACTGTGTGACATCTCGGAACCAATTTTCGGAATATTATAATTTTCTAGGTAAATATTTATTCCCACTGAGTATTTACACTAAACGTCTATTGAAATAATTTAGTAGTAGTTATTATGAATTAGGGAGAAAATACATATTATTATTTTAATATTATGGTGTGTGACAGATTTAATTACATTAATTACTGATCTGAGTGGGAAATGAACAATTTTTTTAAAAGTTAAATACTTGAAATGGCTACCCGTCCCAGATTTGTGTGCCAATAATTTTTCTACCAAAGTTTAAATATATATAGTGAAATTGTCTAGTATTTTAAAACTCACTAGAGATATGAACCCGAGACATAAGGATTCTCGACCCACTTCATTGAAACCTATGTCAATTTCTTCATTTATGTGAGAATGAATATCATTTGACCATTATTACAAATATGTACATTTCATATTAATTTTTATATATATATATATGTGTGTGTGTGTGTATATATAACAATACATTCAAATCACAACACTGACAATAATTATTTTTCATATTTGTAAGGTGAAATCGATCCTGATTCTGATTTCACAGCTGAAAATTTCTATACTCAAACCATTTCCTCCATTGAGAAAATTATAATTCGTGGATATGTTCCAATCATTGTTGGTGGGTCAAATTAATACATTATAAAACTTGTGGAAGATCCTATATTCACATTTAAATCTAACTATGACAGTTGTTTTATTTGGATTGACATTGACGTATCTATATTTGACCCTTTTCGTCAAAAAATGGTTGATCATATGGTCCAAACAGGTCAAGTTAATTTCTCTTTAGTTTACATGTATGTTTAATTTATCAGTTTCAACACATATGTTATATTTTGCATGTCATTTTTTCATATACACATGATTTATAGCGATAATATACAAGTTCTCTTATATGAACCTTGATTATTTTACAAGATATTTTTCTAGAAAATTAACACTTGTTGTTTAAAAATAATCATGTAATATTTTAAAATATTCTCTACAATAACTTTTTAATTTCTCTCTTTAAAATTAAAGTTCTATTCAAATAACTCAAATGGACTTCAAATAACTCAAGAACCTTTTTAATATTTATGCCGCATGCAGGGCTAGTAGATGAGATATGTGGAATATTTTTGTCTGAAGCAGATTAAAATAAAGAAATCTGTGATCCTTTGGTGTCCCTGAGATGGAAAAATACTTTAGAGAATAAAATATGTTAGACGCATGTGAAAAATCAATAAAGAAGATGCTTCTTGAATCCGTGGTTGAACAAATTAAAGTTAATACTTGCAACTTAGTTTGTTGGCAACTTAAAAAAATTCGATGATTCATCGATGACCAAATGTGGTCATTGAATCGTATTGATGCAACCAATGTTTTCAAGGAACATGAATAAAAAGGCACCGATGATAAATGGAAGCATGCCATTTTGTAACCCTACCTCGATATCATGGAAGAGTTTCTCAGACAATGATGATAACAACATCATTATTGAATTTTTAGAAACTAATAATATTATGACTAATATTTCTTTTATGATGTTGTGAGCTGAAATTGATTAAAAGTTTTAGTACTATGAAAGTATTTCAATATATAAGTGATGGCATTTTTGAGTTAAAGAAAAAGATAGGACTCGTCTTTGTACCTCAATTGCTAAACTCCTATTGTTCTATAGCTAACGTCACCCTTTTGAGATCATTCTATCTTTCTTGTTAATATAAAAATTATCATCCTAGGGGTGAGACTGAGTTTTACGAAAGTTTTCATCCGATCTAAGAAAAGTTAGTTGTTTTTCCATTTCTTAGTCTTTGTGAGTAAGATTGCTCTTTTTTTTTTATAAAAAAACAACTATGAAATAAAAGAGTTTAAGCACTATACTTTATGACATAAAAAGATGTATACAAAATCATGTCATTTATTAAATCTAATAATAAAGACAACTCTCTTTATTAGCAATATTTGAAAACATAATCAAAACTCCAACGAAATTGGTAATAGGTAAATAATTCATTTCTAGTGTTTGTTCCTTTAAAATTATTTTTCAACAAAACGAGTAGAATGACTTACCCCTTTAAACTAACAAAAACATTTAATACATAATTCATTAAAATAATGTCCTATCTCTGGTAATATAAGAAATAATTAACTATGGTGCATGCACAATCCCTTCTTACCTGTCTATGCAGTTTCTAATATGCTAATTTATGGTAAGTGTTAGTTTGCAGATTCTCATGGTAGATACTATGATCATGGTCTTTGGATATACTATATGATGGCAACTACAAGTAACATGAAGGCATATATTTATTTCTTTATGCAAGCAAGGTATATCATAAAATATAGTCCCAAGAAGGTGTGGTAGCTCGAGCCTGACCTCAACGTCTCACAATCCAAACCCATCATGAGTGGATCCCACATTATTCCTTTGCACGGAGAACCAAATTTATTCAATTAACTAATACCAATACTAAACAAATTTTAAGAATGAAATACCAACTTCATTAATCAACAAAATATCTCTAAAAGTCCTAACAAATAACAAGTGCAGAAAATATCAAATGTCTAAAACACCCGTAAGAACAGAAACTCATAGCACCAAAACATCTAACAATGCCAAACTATGTGAATAACCCAAGAAAATAATATAGTAATGACGTGTATATTCGTAATATTTGGACAAAAACTATGAGTGGGTTGACTCATGGTTTCCCAGAAAATGTAGCTAGCCCTTGAGTCAGAATGATAACCGGCTAAATATGAGGCATAGTTGAATCCGCTGGAATATGATCCGCACTCCATAAGAAAACTATATGAGGCATAGTTGAATCCGCTGGAATATGATCCGCACTCCATAAGAAAACTAGTCGATGAAATATTAATAGTTGCTAAAACTTTAAATTGTATGTTTTTCCTATATTTTAAAATTTATTATATGCAATGACCCATTAAAATATTACCTGCGCCTTCGTTCTTTGTCATTGTTAAGAGATTTCCCATCGCTTCCCCATGTCATTAATGACTTAGTGGACTTGGTCCATGTTCGGCATTTGTCACCTATACGTGACACTTTTTATGGTGGTGCTAATCTTCAGTTTTGATTCAAGTCCGGCATTTATGGTTTGGATGGTATTCCAGGTATGTAATCACATTGAAGCACACTTTATATTTATTATTATTAGTGTCTCTTCCTTGTTTGTACCCATTGGGCTTGTGGGGGTTCGATTGGATTATTCCTTCCTTGTTTAAGCTTTTTATGACTTATGGGGATGCATTTATGGAGACCCACCAATCTTATAGTAGTTATCAGACTTGCTTGTAAATGTAACGATATGTCAAAAAATAATACCTGGGTCTAAACGAAATAACAAAGTTAAGTGAATATTTAGATTATTGAGAAATCATAGTATAGGCGATGAAATGTTCATGATGTAAATTTGTTGCGTAATAGTTTTTGTTTATTTCTTTGACTCTATACGGTGTTGCATGAACTAATCTTAGGTTGTCGATGATGCCTTCAAATACTTGTGGCGGACTGATACTACTCTTGCTAAATTTGCTTTTCCGGGTGTATGTGTGGTGTCCGGTGCTCATACTTCATTTAGTGAAAATTCAAAGTTTGTTGCTTTGAGTTTCAATAAAAGACACACTTTTAGAATTTTATTATTCTTAAAGTATTCGGTCTTCTATTCATTACTATTATTATGATATATGATAGGCATATGCTTACCGATAATAGGGGTGTGATAATCTTTATTTCTTTTTAGGAATTCGAGTAGTGAAACACGACTATATTGATATCTATAGATACATTTTATGTTTTAAAAAATATTTAAATGTATTGCACATTATTAGAAATAAAATAAAAATGTTAAATCACCAACTTCCACATGTTATTGCGCTAACACAATAATGGTATTTCTCCATGAATAGTCTTCCATTAATTTAGAACGTATAGTAAAAATTATTTTTATAGAAAATATATTATTAGTAACACTTATCTGGAATTATGCCAAAGGATTAGTGATTTATCCACAATCGTCAATCATTTGATTAGTTGTGCTTTTATATAATATGATAATTACAATCCATCTACATGACGAGTTTCATTTAGTTTTCTTTGGGATTATAAGTTATGTACTTAATGGAATGATTAGAGTACTTCTTTCATACAGAGGGAGTTACTGGTTCAAATACAATAGTAGTTAAATTTATCTATTGCCATTGACTCTGGTATCTAATAAGGTTTAAGTTAAATTTTTAGTGTTATTTGTTTTTCGATCATGTATTTATTCTATTTCCTTTTTAATCATAATTGATTTAACATTAATGGTATTTGATTATATCCATTTGAAAGAATCAAAATATGACTAGAATGAGAAATTAGTCTTATCCTAAAAGATATCATTTTATCCTTATTAGGAATATCAATGAACAAGTCCATAATCATATTTTACTATAAACACACAACATCCTTTCTTTTTTAACCACATTCAACCAAAATATATTTTACATCGCTTAGCCGATCTCAAGCAAGGTTTCTTCTTAAAAAGAAAAAAGAACAACCTATCCATTACAATTCCACATCAAGGTTTGTACTCATTAACTTAATATTCACACCATCTAAATTCTTCGCGCAATGATAGATTTTATGAGATTGTCTTCTACTTTAATCTAATCAATGGTTTATTTTTATTTAAATGAGGAACAATGAATACATCCATCAGCAATATCATCAAGTTGCACAAGAACAAGGTAGTGTTTATAATTGGAGCTACAGGGGTGGGAAAATCTCATCTCTCTGTTGACCTCGCAACCCATTTTTCAGCAGAAATCATCAACTCCAATAAAATACAAGTTTATAAGGGACATGACATTATCCTCAACAAGATCACATACACTATTTGCTAGGTAAATCTTTATTCCCACTGAGTATTTACACTAAATGTAAATAATTTAATAGTAGTTATTATAAATTAGGGAGAAAATACACATTATTATTTTGATATTATGGTGTGTGAAAAATTTAATTACATTAATTACTAATCTGAGTGGGAAATGAATAAACTTTTTAAAAGTTAAATACTTGAAATGGCTACCACTCGCAGATTGATGTGCTAGTAATTTTTTCTACCAAATCTTGAATATATGAAGCGAAATTATCTACTATATTAAAACTCACTAGATATATGATCTCGAGACATCAGGATTCTCGACTCACTTCATTGAAAACTAAGTTATATCCTTGATTTCTGTGAGAATGATATCATATGACCATTATTAAAAATATGTGCATTTCATATTAATTTATATATATATGTGTTTGTGTAATACCCGATATACTTCTTAGTCCAAATCAACTCATAAAGTGTGTATGAGAGGCCTAAGGCCTCAAAAATTTAGCTAAGTGTTCAAGACTTATTCTTATTTTTTATCCTCTAAACTTTGATGATTTTAATCTTGACCTTTCCGACCCCGAAAAAATTGGCTTCTAAGTTAATTCATGATGAGGATTGTCTAAAGTTCATTTTGGGTGAGTTTTGAATTTTTTGAATGACGTTTGAAGCATGTTTGGATGACCAAACAAGTGACCCAATGCAATTAGGTCGTGTTACATCAGTTACTGCATTGGCCAGCAATGGAGTGTGTCAACAATCGCGTTGGTTTGATTGATGGGCACGTCGATTATAGCATCACTGGGCGCATTTTTTTCCGATAAGTGACGGGTTTTTAGGGGTAGTTAAGATTTTTTCCCCGTATTAATACAGACAAAAACACTAAATTAATGATTAGAAAGGAAAAAACTCACTCATCTTTCACAAATTCTCTCAAGAACAAAACTCTAGGTTCATCAAATTCAAGTCCAAGCTTCAAACAATTTCTAACAACTCAAACGATTTCATAAACCAAGGTATGTTAAGTGTTCATCCTTGGGTCCCTTCCACCCCTTGGAGTCCAAGAACCTTTTTCAAAGCTTGAGTTTTGAGTTTGCTTGATTTAAAATCATATTATGTCCATTTATGTGTTTTAATTTGAGTATCAAATTTTGAATATATAAAGTTCATGCGAAATAAAATAATGTGAATGTTGCTTTATGTAAGTACCACGTTGAATCCCCTAAATTGTGAATTAAATGATGAAGTCATGATATGTTATCATGCTGATCATTCTCATGTAGAAAGTTATTCCCTCCAAATGTTTGATAAAATGACTAAATGAGTGAAAGTTAAATTGTGTCTGTTTGTTATGCTTTGAAGTTGTTGTATGGTCCTATTATTAATGATATCGAGTCCTGGGGGTTATGTTATGCAAAATTTAGTTATTTACCTAGTTTATAGTAGTTTTGAAAGGTCCCATTCATATCATGAGTAGTAGTACCCAGTCAGTTAACATGGTCAATGTGAACTCAGTCAAGCCTAGCCCAGTTTAATGATCAGAGTCGATTCAGCCAAGAGTAGGATTCAACACCGAGCGAACCCAGGGATGGGGGCATTCCTGCCAGCTTAGGGTGTGATCCTTAGTAACAATCCCTGAGTTACAGAACTCTATAGCCAGTGTAGGTTAATATGTCTTCCTTCCAGTCTAGGGTTAACATACATATATATACATCTCATCAGTCTTCTTGCTAGATTAGGTTTGACCAAGCCATTGTTAGTAACCCGTGGCACGGTACTAATAACCTTCCATATGTGGTTATATGTTGGACCCCAATCAGTCCATTTTGGGGCATGTCGGTTAGATGAAAGCTCTCATAATTTCTATATCAGTACTCAATTCAGAATTCAGTTCAGTCTTGCTTGACCATAGCATAAGGGTTACCAGTTATCTCATGATTAGTTTTCAGTATCTCAGTTTACAGAATACTTTAGTAATTGTTTATTGTATGGTCATGTATTCCCAGTGTTTATAGTTTTTATGCTATATTACTCAGTATCTCATACTATACATTCTGTTAGTTATTACTCATGAACATGAACCCATGCATATCAGCCTAACCCCATTTAATATACTAGTATATTCATAAGTACTGACCGAAAACTCGTTTTCTTACATTATGATGTCTTATATCCGACCTAATCCAAGGCCCTGGCCACGATGGAGGTCACGAACTATGAAGGTCCGAGCAGACCTTTCTAAATAGAAATCATATACATAATTCATATACTAAGAGGAAATGTAGAAATACATAACAAAATAGAATCATGGTCAACTTTTGATTCAAACTACTCAATACTGAAATGAGTTCATAAAGATCAAAAATACTTAACACTGGTCTGTGAAATCTCTACTAACTGAAAATAACATATGTCTAAACACTAGGCCCCCAGTTAGACCATGAATCGAAATAAAATAACAATGACTTATAAGTTAGGCCTTCCAGAATAAGGGAGGCTCACCAACTGCAAATCTCTGACAAATCAATCTACGGCTTAGCGGGACGCTAGGACTATGCCTCAGATCCTAAAATATATGGGGTCAATACAGATACACTGATATACATAGCAATCCAAAATAATATTCTTTTCTATAACATAAGTGAGAGCCTTTCATAAAACATTATACATTAAATAATTTAAAAATATATGGAAAGTTTCAAACGACTTTAAAATAATTCAATAGATGTAACTTCTGTCTTTTCTTTTCTGAGCTAGTTGGTACATCCTATAAGTCTAAGACCCAACAGGCTATATGGAGTTTGCATTTGACTCAGTGGCCATGATCCTAACCCATGTTTGCCGCAAGGGTTGGAATTTCTGATTCTGATAAGCCACAGAGCACTAGGCCAGTGTATAATCCCTCTTTGGGGACATAATAACTCGTATCGGCAAAATAAATTTTAAAGCAATGAGTGTCTGACTCATACCTTCTTCAGGTAACCACCTAACTCTCTTTAGGCTCATTTTTAATTCTTTAAAAACATGAATCATTCTAAATTTCAAAATCTTAAAATCTGAATGAAATCTATATTATGTTCAAAGTTAATCATGGCATCATCTATTTTGGTATCGTTATACTAGGACATGCATGTCATATTTTTTAAGCCATAAAATATCATGTAGAATTCTTTCATTCAAAACAATGTTCAGACCACCAAAACTTTCAAATAATACAAGAGGATTCATATTTCAAAACATATGTCAAACCATGCAAGGATTCTTATCTTTTCAACATTTCAACAAATGGTTGTCCATTTCTCAATACAATCGTACAATTCCTTCAATTATCACACATAGAATTTAAAACAAGATATTATCCCTCTTTTCAATTCTCAACCAACATAAATTTTGTATTTGATAACAAAGCCCTTGACTCATTCTTTAAATCATGCAATTTAGGAAACCATAACTTGTAAATCAAGAAATAGCACAATGAGAGGGGAAAATTTATGAATTCATCCCCTCAACTCATATTTCAAACCTCCAAATACATACATACATATATACTATCAAAAATTAAATTTAAGGGAAAGGCCTCAAGACCAAAACATTATTATGAAAAGGGTTCACAATGTATAATTGTTAATGTAAATTCAAAACCCTTCATAAGTACAGGATTTCTCAATCTTAAAGATTAATCAAAACAATTTCATAATGCCCATGTAGTTTAAGGCAATCCCATATAACTTAGATTACATAGTTCGAATAATAGAACCCGAGTCTTGACTTATTTCTTGGAATTCTTGACTTAAGAGCTTGATTCTTTATCTTCGGGGAGGAGCTAGGGTTATGTTTTGAGAGGATTTGAGCTGTTTAATTGATGAAATAGGAGGAAAATATCGCCCCTTGAAGGTTATCAGGCTTGGGCTGGGAGTTATAAGGGAGGAAAAGACTAGAAATCCTATAAAAGCGAGGAACCAACAGCTGTAAACTAGGGGTAGATTGGAGCATGCGCCGCACGCTAATCACGCGACCTCACTGCCTCCGTCACAAAAAGGCTATAACTTTCCGCTCAGGTATTTGATTAAGGCAAAATTGGTATCGTTGGAAAGATAACTCAATTATCTACAATTTTGTGGGTCTTGAGTTGCAAAATTCTACTTGTATCAAAAGTTATACACATTCAAAGTAGACCCTTGTAATCAAATACAAAGATTTGGCCTAATCAAAGGTTGTTAGCTTAACTTCGCTCTATATGATTCCTATTAAGATGTTTCACCTGGAAATCACTTCAAACAAGAGGATAAAGATTATGGAACTTATTCTCACTTGGAAATAATTTCTATTAGAGATTCCACATGTAGGAACAGCAGTTTGATTTTTAGTTACAAAGTGTGAAGTGTTATATTATCTCATCCTTGGATCATTAATCCCTAAATGATCATTAATCCCGAAATGATGTGTAGGGACCTTTTGAAGCTCTAAACGTTCAGAACAAAGAACATAATTTTGCATTGAAAATTTTTGGTTAATAAAAATATACAGAGTTATCAAACTAGATTCATGATATCCCCTAGTGAAACGTATAAGCACGAAACATGAGGTAAAGAAACTTGATATCGACATGATCTTGGCATGTGTTTTATGGCTCATGATCAAACCATTGTAAGGCATGAAATTTTCTAAGAATCCTAAGCCTAATTAAGATTGGTACGAGATATGAGATGAGATTCTCGCGGGATATAAGAATAGAATAGAAACATTCTCTGCCTTAATTGATACGCTCTCTGCTATATTTTCAGCCATGATTATCACCTTTTAACATCTAAATATTATAATTCCCCCACTAAATTCATAACTACAATAGGTTGAATCTAACCGCATCGCACTCTTATGTTGAAGCCAAACCCAAAACAAAAAGATACCAGCTAAAACTATGGGACTCCACACTCGACATCCCTTTAAGAATATTTCTTCACGTTATCACTAACATAAAAAACACTCGTGTTTTAATTTAGTGATTACTACCACATAGCACATAGGTTTGTGTTTTCATCAATCACAACATTCAAGCCTATCATTACTACACCCACTTTGCGGATCTCCCACTAGTACAAATAAAATCAAGCACTTTCACTAATATTTTTTGCCACATAACTCCTTCTTAAATATTTCACGTAATGCAAGTTCATCTCCTTCTTCCCCCCTGCTCCTATGACCTTAGACTCAAGAAATCACAACAAACTTTTACATTAAAGAACATCTACTCCACTGCCTAAAACATTACTATGCTTTCATAATCACCATCATACTAATATGCGGATGGTCATTAAGGGACCCGAGAACAAGCATCATGAATGGGAGAAACACTACTCAATTATAACCCATATCTGTTAATCTACTCAAGGTACGACATGAGGTAAAGTTATAATACCCTTACGAAGTTCTTCCTATATCAAGTATCTGGATCATAAGTAGAGAGTCGTTCAGACATAAATTTACATAACATGAGTTCCTAGGACCGGGGACAATGAGAAACATATGAGCATACATCATGAGTGGTATAACATGAAGATGAAATTTATGTAGTTTACAACTAAGACAAGGATTTCCACTTAAAGTGATTGATCCTCATTTAAAGAACTGAATTTTTTGATGAATTAGCATAAGCTTTATCATATTGGCTAATCCCAGTATAAAATGAATCCGTAATGTATAGAGATCATAGTTTCTTCAAACCAAGAATTACATGAGACATGAATTTATGTGGATCATGAGAAACATGACATAGAGCATTAATATCTGGAATATTGGATTACTAGGAGACATTATTATTTCTAGTTTGAAGGTTGGAACATGACATAAGTTACATAGAAATCTCAAACCATATATAGGCAAGACTTGAATACATAATACTTTGGTAGAATGACCTCTTAAATTTGAGTAGTAGGAGCTTGCTTGCACTGGAATTTATTTTATCATGATTCTTACTTGTAACTTGACACCATAAGAAAATTCGGGAACTACTTTAATTTATCATCTCCCCCTTAGATCAAAGTCACAATCCTGAACTTAAGGACATATCATCTCATTAAATCAATAGGCACAACATTTGACATAATAAGGTATCACCATACACCTAAATGCTAAACTCTCCTTTTTAACTATACTCTAAAGGCATTGCTTTCAAAGAACGCTACTCTTTATTTTTTCTATCCTCTATATCCATCAACCTACATTCCGCAGAGTATCATGAGTATAAACATCTTCACTCCTTATCAGATAAAAATCCACTCTCAACTACTTAACATTCTAACATTAAACCTCTAATCACATAACTTACAACATAATAGAATTTGTAAAACTATGCCAAAGGCGTATGTTGACTACCTATATCTCTTCAATTCAATTCTAATGAACACTGTACAACAACTTCCTAGGCTTCTCCATACTACAAAATTTGAAAAATATGATTCAGGTACACGTGAAACTCGTACACATAAAACCTTACCTAACAACATGCTACCTCGAGGTTCAACTTATCCTTATACACCTACGCCCTTATCCACATAATGAATCAACTACAATTCCTCATTTTTACTCTTGTTCTCATGTTATATATACCTCACAATTACCACTTAAACTTTTCATAAATTATCAACCTAGGATCTTTCATAAATCACATCAATCCTACTCAGTTTGTCCCATAAAATATACCTCATTAGTATTAAGCTACTATTCCCACCACCATAATCCACATCTAAAGTTCAAGCCTATAGTCTACAATCAATTATGTACCGTTGATAAAGCATGACACATACTATACTAGTTAATCAAGTTGGGGAATCAACTCAAAATACTTCATTTCATTTAATGACTATCGACAATTGCGCTCCCTTCGTGATATTAGTACTATACCCCAAAATCTATTACATATCTTGTCACAAGTAGTACTAGTTTACAACTACTAGAGTAAAGACAATCAAAGAGGGGTAAAGTCATAATAGGGATAGTCAATCTTAATATTATATTATAACCCATTACCATCATTAATATATTTTAACACCAAGAGAGCACACCCTGGGTGTCACACAGTGTTTACAGTCTCGAGGGACCACAAGTAAACACATGAGCTGGTACCTATTGTGACCACTGGATAACATGATCATAAATAAGGAAGAATACTGACAAGACATAAGGTTTTAATAACTAAATTCAAGACTGAAATATGAGTTTATAGAAATAACTAACTAAATCTAATAAAATACTCATAAACTGGATAACTAATAGTAATGTCTGAATACTAAGTAATTGACTCTAATATCTGATAAGCCTCTAAAATTGAATGACTGTGATTTGATTGGAAAGGTCCCAACTAACTCCAACTATCTACTAAACTGAGACATGAAATAAAGTAAGCCTATCCTCGAATTATGAGGACTCACCATTGCTACTGCTAAGGATCTGATAAGTCTAATCGCAAACCGGGAACTGAATGTCAAAACCTATGATATAATACATCATAGCACAATAGAAAAGGTATGCAATAAACACTTCGAATGTACTGGTATGCTAAATAAGGTAGGTTGATATGCATGGTTTCATGAACAAAATAAATAATTAACTGAATATGCATTTAAAGCATGGAGTACTGAATACAGAGCATAAAATATGTAGGCACTGGGAATATATGAAAATTTGTAAATACTGAATATGCATAAAAATCTATAAGTACTGAAGATACATGAAAATTTGTAGATACTGAGGATGCATGGCCAAGTATATAACATGAACTAAGTAAAATCTATAAACTGAAATACTTAAATAACTGAAATCTGTATGCTTTGGTCAAACAACACTAAGACTGAATAATTGAATTGGGACTGTAACTGATACTATATCAGATACTGTAAGAGGTATTATTTAACTGACATTCTCCAATTTGATCTAATTGGGGTCCAGCCTGTAACCCCAGTTGCAATGGTGTTAATACCGTGCCACAGGTACTAACATTGGCTGTGTGGATCCACTAAACTAATATAATATCCAAAGACTAAAGGTTTCAAGCCTGAACTAATAAGTGAAACCTACGAGATAGTCAAGCCTTATCTGACGGGTGACTTTTCATATCCTACTCTAGCTACGTAATTCAGGAGTATAGGGACTGCTACTAACAACTCTAACTACTGATGGGAAACCCGCCATCCCTACACTCGCTTGGTGCTAAATCCTACTCCAAACTAAATGACATTAAGTTACTGACTATTTTGAGTTTAATTGACAGATATCTTACTATTCTAATAATACTTATAATATGTTCTGAAGACTATTCTGTAATGTACTAAGACTAGACACCATAAACAACTATGGTTTTTGAGTATTCAATAACCCCAAGTCATAAAAATAGCAATGGTAAAATGACACGAAAGCTTGTGGGACAAAGCATGAAGGCTTTTATTAAATCAATCACTCTTGTAGGCATTTTATCAAAAACTTGTAGTTCATGGTTTAACACAATCATAGGAATGTCGTGGAACTTATAGAAATTGTATGAATTCAACATAATAGTATTAAATCACGATTTAATTCAATAAATAATAATATTAAATCATGGAGGATTGAATAAAAACAATAATTTCATTGAATCATGGTATAAATTCAATAGTACATGGAGATTCATGGGTGCAATCACAATTTAAAATCAATTAACTTACAAGGATAAAAATTTTATAATTTAAATAGGCTACTTGGACTCCATGGATAAAAGAAATCCATGGATGAAGATCTAAGATACCATGGATAATAAATTTGGAAGGATTGATGGTGAGTTCTTGAGATTTAGCCTTAATTCTTGAGAGCTAAGGTTTCTTGTTCTTGAAAAGAGGATCTTTAAGTTGAGAGAAATTGAATAATGATGAGTATTTAGGTCCACTAGGGCTTAAATTTTGTGTTTAGGATGAGTTTAGGGCTTATAAAAAAGACCCAAATACCCTTAGATGAATTTAAAACGCAAGCTGAAAATTAAAGATCTCGATTTTTGGCCTTAGCACGATGCACCACTATCAATCCAAGCCTCTAGAAAAGGGATAATTATGAAAATGCATGGTGGAGCAACATGGTGTAATCGCGTTGCCACCTTATTTGTTACCTGGAAGTGCACCGTAACGCGGTGGAATTGTTGAGAGACACTGAAAACTGCCAAATGCCAATTTAACCTTTAGCGTGACATAGCAAGATAACACACCTTCACTAAAAATTACCAATCTTAATTAAGACTGACTCCGTGAGCGCTAAGGGTTAAAATGATGGTGTTTAACGACTGAAACTTAAAATCGCCATAACTTCTTACCCGGTCATCAAATTTAGGTAAATTTTATATCGTTGGAAAGCTAATTCAATTTCCTATGCAATGACGGGTTCTAAACTGACAAATAATGAAATTCTCAAAAATTTTATATATGAATACTCATGTATTGGGACTTAGATTATGCTAAGGAAATGCAGGGTATTACAATATCTCCCCCTTTGGATCATTCATTCTCGAATGAGACTGGTTAAGCAGATAGAAAATGATGGACTGAGCTTACACGCTAAACATGCATATCTGATACATGGAATGCATGATTGAACTGACTCATTATTGCACGACAGACATGAACATGATGTGCAACTAAAACTATAGATGATAGAGAGAAATCTTAAAAAGATTAGTACCTTATACGGAATCTAGATCAGCGAAGAAAAGATGAGAATACTTGATTTGCATATCTACCTCTGCTTCCCAAGTAGCTCCCTCAACGTACTGATTTCGCCAAAGAACTTTGACCAATGGAACTTCTTTATTCCTTAGTCTACAAACTTGATGATCAAGAATATCTATTAGAACTTCCTCAAAGGAAAGACCTTTTTGAATATCTACAATTTCTAAGGGAAAAACTACAACCGAATCACCAATACACATTTTCAACAATGAGACATGGAACACTGGGTGTACTGAAGCTAAATCTGAAGGCAACTCAAACTTGTATGCTACCTTTCTTAAATAACTGAGAATTCTAAAGGGACCGACATATCGGGGACTGAGTTTCCCTTTCTTGCCGAATCTCTTTACTCCCTTCATGGGAGAGATTTTCAAGTACACAAAATCACCGACCTCAAACTCAAGATCCTTTCTTCTTACATCTGCATACAATTTCTGTCGGCTCTAGGCAGCCCTAAGCCTTTCTCTAATCAACTGAACCTTCTCTAACACATCAAACACCAAGTCAGACCCTAATACTGCAGCCTCACCTACTTCAAACTAAGAAATTAGAGATCTATATCTCCTACTTTAGAGAGCCTCAAATAGAGCGATACAGATACTGGAATGATAGTTGTTAAAATATGAAAATTCAATCAAAGAAAAATGGTCTTCCCAACTAACTTCAAAATTAACCACACAGGCTTTCATTATATCATCTAGAGTCTGAATGGTCTATTCTGCTTGACCATCTGTCTGAGGCTGGAAAGCTGTACCGAGATGGACTTGGGTACAAAGACATTTTTGAAATGCTTTCCAGAAAAAAGAGATAAACTAGGAACCTCTATATGATATGATAGTTAAGGGAATACTGTGCAACCTGACCAACTTTATGAGATAGTGTTTGACATAGTCCCTGGCTGAATAAGAGGTATGGACTTGCAATAAATGAGCCGATTTGGTCATCCTATCAATGATAACCCAAATAGAATCATGCTGATGACGAGAATGAGGAAAACCTATCACAAAGTCCATGTTAACTTCCTCCTATTTCCAAGTGGGAATATTGAACTCCTACATGGACCCACTATGCTTCTGGTGCTCAATTTTAACTTGCTAGCATGTAGAGCACTTAGACACAAACTCTACAATATCCCTCTTTATCACACTGCACCAATAGATCTCCCACAAATTATGGTACATCTTTGTGGCCCCTGGTTGAATAGAGTAACGCACACCATGTTGTTCTACAAGAATTCGTTGCCTCAAATCTTCTACACCAGGCACACAAAATCTACCTTAACAACGCAATACACCATCCCCCCTTGATGAGAACTTTCAATTTATGATCTCTGACTAATTTTTTAAACATAACTAGATTAGGTTCTCTATTCTGCTTTTCCTTCACCTCAGAAACTAGAGATGATTCTGAGCTACTATGCACCCATACAATACTTTTTGTTGTATCGAGTAAGTGGATACCTAGTCGGGTAAGCTGATGAAATTCTTGAGCTAACTTCTTACCATCCTTAACATGAGCAACACTAACCATAGACATTCTGCTACGAGAATCAACAACTACATTGGCCTTGCCTGGATGATACAGAACACTCATGTCATAATCCTTCAATAACTCTAACCACCTGCTCTGATACATATTTAAATCTTTCTGAGAGAACATATACTACAAGCTCTTATGGTCAGTGAACATATCAACGTGCACTCCATATAAGTAATGCCTATAAATCTGTAACGAGAATAGTACTGTTGCTAACTCAAGATCATGAGTCGGATAATTCTTTTGATGGGGTTTAAGTTTTCTGGATGCTAACTTACCTCTTTGCATGAGAAAAGAACCCAAACCTATCTAGATACATCACAGTATACAACAAACCCATCTGAACCATCTGGCAAGGTAAGAACTGGGGCTGAGGTGAGTCGAGTCTTCAACTCCTGAAAGCTCTTCTCACAGGTATCTAATCACTGAAGCTTAACTTTCTTCTGAGTTAATCTGGACATGCCGGATGCAATACAAGAAAATCCTTCAACAAACTGATAGTAATAGCTAGCTTAACCCAAGAAACTCTTGATGTCTGATAGAGAGATAGGTCTAGGCCACTATCTTACCGCCTCAGTCTTTTGAGAATTAACTCTAATACCATTATTATAAATAATATGGCGAAGAAAATCTATTGATCTTATCTAGAATTCACACTTGTTGAATTTAGCAAATATTTGGTAAGTTCTAAGAGTTTGAAATACTATGTTGAGATGGTCTGCATGATCAGTTTCGCTATGGGAGTAAACATGAATGTCATCAATGAAGATTATGACGAACATGTCCAAGTACTACTTGAACACTTGGTTCATCAAGTCCATGAATACTACTGCAGTATTCGTGGGACCAAAGGACATATCTAGAAACTCTAAGTGACCATACCAATTTTGGAAAGCTATTTTTAGGATGTCAAATTCCCTGACTCTAACATGATGATAGCCTGATCTAAGGTCTATCTTTGAAAAATACTTGGCACCCTAAAATTGATCAAACAAGTTATTGATTCTAGGCAGTGGATATTTATTATTGACTATGACTTTGTTCAACTGACGATAGTCTATGCATATTCTGAGAGAACTGTCTTTCTTATGCATGAATAGAATAGGTACGCCTCACGAGGAGATGTTGGGTCTGATGAATCGCTTATCTAGAAGATTCTTTAACTGTTCTTTTAAATCTTTAAGTTCTGCTGAAGCCATTCTATTTGGCAAAATAAATATGGGTTGAGTGCCTGGGAGAAGGTCTATTCCAAAGTTGATTTCCCTTTTAGGAGGAACTCCGAGAAGATATTCAGAGAAAATATTTGGAAATTACCTGACTGCTGAAATTGACTCATGGTTTAGATTTTCTGAATTCGAGTCTTTGACTCAAAAAAAGATGGTAAATACACCCTTTCGATATCATCTTTCTCGCTCTAAGGTACGAAATCAATTGAACCATAAGAGTTATGGTACTACCCCTCCATTCAACGACTGGTTCATTTGGGAACTAAAAATGAACTATTCTATTTCTACAATCCATCGAGGCATAGCATGAGTGGAGCTAATCCATGCCAATAATGACGTCAAAATTCATCATCTCTAACTCTACGAGATCAATTAAAGTAACTATCTGAGATATCATAACCGGATAGTTCTTGTATACCTGTTTGTTTACAATGGAAACACCTCCTGGGGTAGACATTAAAAAGGGCTCTACTAGAGTTTCGGGATTTACTCCAAAATTGATGTCTATATATGGAGTTACAATGGAAAGAGAAGATCCAGGTTGTAGTAAGGTATAAACATGTAAGTGAAAGACCAGTAACGTACCATTAACCATATCAGAAGAATATTACTGATCTTGGCAGGATAGAAGAGCATATAATTTGTTCGGATGCTGACCACTGGTATCACTGAAGTAGCACCCTGCTGAGTTAGGTGACCAGATAGAACTGACGACTGATGGGACTGGCCCTGTTGGTTCAAATCCCTACCTTTCTAAGAAACTACCTGATATGCTCGAATCCGATGTACTGGCTTGCAACACTCAAACCACACATTAGTACTCACTCTATACTCACCCTAATAGTGTCTTCCATATTTCTGACATAGAGGATTTGTACGAGGACTACTAGTACTGACCTGGGACTTAGAGCCTGGAGCTCTATCCCTATTATTGTTTTTAAATTTGGGTACAGGAGCAGTGGCCGAAGAGGGTGCTGGGGATGAAGACATCTGATGAAACTGAGGAAAGGTTCCACCCTCTGACTTTAGCTGACTAAAGTTAAAACTACCTATCCTAGCCCTCTTGCTTTCTCTCTTCCTCTCCTTAATCTTCTTCTCCTCTATCTGTTGAGCATGGACCATCAACCTATAAAAGTCTATCTCACTAATCAGAATTGCAGTCCTACGCTCGTTGACCACACTATCATATATGCCAAACACAAACTTACTCATCTTTGACCTATTATCAGCTACCATATGAGGATTATATCTATCTAACTAAGCTAACTTGAGGGATTACTCCCTCACGCTCATGCTGCCCTGCCTCAAGTTAATAAACTCTAACACTTTGGCCTCCCTCAACTCCAATGGGAAGAATCTGTCTATGAAAGCTGTGGCAAACTCTTCCTATTCTACAAGCCCTAAATTAACACCCCTATCAACCTTTCACTGCTTAAACAAAGTATGGGCTACATCCTGTAACTAGTATGCAGCTAACTCATCACTCTGACTAGATGCCACCCCAATAGCATCCATGACCTTCTGAACCATATCTAAGAATTCTTGTGGATTTTTTTCAGACTTGGATCCCGTGAAAGAAGGAGGATTCATCTAGGTAAAATCTCAAATTTTGGTTACTGTAGTATTGGCCACTGGGTTGGTCAGAAAAATAACTGGTCATTTATTCTGTGCTGCTACGGAGTTTGCTAGAGTAGTGAACGCAACTCTGAATAATGCGAGAGAGACATGCTCATCCAGAGGATCTTCCTAGACAGGCTGAGGGGTTGGCTGGTTTCCTCTTCATCTTCCATTCTTCTTGGGAGGCATGTTCTATAAATGGAAGGAAGAAATTGATTAGACAGGGAGTTTAACTTGAGCTCATGCTCACTCGCACGACATAAATACTAAAAGAGGGGAAACTTTTTCCTAAACGCCTTATAGCCTTTTATCCATAAGTGTGGTGCGCTATACACCCATACACATGACTCTACTTGACATGAATTTCAGAATTTCTAGGACACTTTAAAACTTTAGGCTTCGATACCTACTTTTTAATTCCATGAGTGCACATCTTGGGTGTCATACGGTGCTTACAGTCCCAAGGGACCACAAGCTAACCCATGAGCTAGTACTTGTTATAAGCACTAGATAACATGATCATAAATACAGAAGAATACTGACATGCCATAAGGTTTTAATAACTGAATTCAAGATTGAAATATAAGTCTATAGAAATAACGGACTGAATCTGATAAAATACTGATAAACTAGATAACTCACTGCAATGTCTAAATTTACTCTAACGTATGATGAGCCTCTAAAACTAAATGACTATGACTTGATGGGATATTCCCCAACTAACTCCAACTATCTACTAAACGGAGACATAAAATAAAGTAAATCTATCCTCAAAGTATGAGGACTCACCATTGTTACTGCTGAGGATCTGATAAGTCTAATTGCAAAACAAGAATTGATCATCAAAACCTATGATATAATACATCATAGTGCAAAAGAAAAGGTATGTGATCCTTACTTTGAATGTACTGGTATGCTAAATGAGGTCGGCTGATATGCATGGTTTTATGAACAAAACAAATAATTAACTAAAAATGCATGTAAAGCATGGAGTACTGAATAGAGAGCATAAAATCTGTAGGTACTGGGAATATGTGGAAATCTATAAATACTGAGTATGCATGAAAATCTATAAATATTAAAGATACGTGAAAATCTGTAGATACTGAGGATGCATGACCAAGCATATAACATGAACTGAGTAAAATTTATAAACTGAAATATTAAAATAAATAAAATTTGTATGCTTTGTTCAAACAACACTAAGACTGAATTACTGTACTGGCACTGTAACTTAGACTGTGGGAGGTATCATTTAGCCGACATTCCCCAATTAGAGCTAATCAGGGTCCAACTTATAAAGCTAGTTGAAAGGGTGCTAATACCATGCCACGAGTACTAACACGGCTGTATGGATCCACTAAATTGATATAATGTCCAATAGACTAAGTGTGTCAAGCCTGAACTGATAGGTGACCCCTACGAGATAGTCAAGCACAATCTTATAGGTGAATTTTCATATCCAACGCTGGCTACATAGTTCTAGAGTCTAGGGACTGTTATTAACGACTCTGTCTATCTAACAGGGAAGTCTGCATTCCTACACTCGCTCGGTGCTAAATCCTACTCCCAACTGAATGACACTGAGTTACTGACTATTCTGAGTTTAACTAACTGATAACTGACTATTTTGATAATGCTCATAGTATGTTCTGAAGACTATTCTGTAATATGTTGAGACTAAACTACATAAACATCTATGGTTTTAGGGTATTCAATACCCCCAGGACACGAAAACAACAATGGTAAAATGACACTACAGCTTGGGGGACAAATCATGAAGGCTTTTATTAAATCAATCACGCTTAGCTAGTAGGCATTTTATCAAACACTTGTAGTTCATGGTTTAAAACAATCATAGGAATGTTATGGAACTTAAAGAAATAGCAAGAATTCAACATAATAGAATTAAACCATGGTTTAATTCAATAAATAATAATATTAAAACATAGAGGATTGAATAACAACAATAATTTCATTGAATCATGGTATAAAATCAATAGTACATAGAGATTCATGGGTGAAATCACAATTTAAAATCAATTAACTTACATGGATAAAAATTTTATAATTTAAATAGGCTACTTGGACTCTATGGATGAAAGAAATCCATGGATGAAGATCTAAGATACCATGGATAATGAATTTGGAAGGATTGATGGTCAGTTCTTGAGATTTAGCCTTGATTCTTGAAAACTAAGGTTTTGGTTCTTGAAAAGATGATATTTGAGTTGAGAGAGATTGAAAAATGATGAGTATTTAGGTCAATTAGGGGTTAAATTTTCTGTTTAGGATGAGTTTATGGCTTAGGAAAAAGACCCAAATACCCTTAGATGAATTTAAAATGCAAGTTGAAAATTGAAAATCCCATTTTTGGCCTTGGGGCGATGTGCCACTATCGCGCCAAGCCACTGGAAAAGGGACAATTAGGAAAATGCATGGTGGTGTGATGCGGCATAATTGCATTGCCACTTTATGACCTGAAAGCACACCACGATGCGATGGAATCATAGAGAGACACTAGAAACTGCCAAATACCAATTTGGCCTTTGGCGCGATGCGCCAAAATTATTCACCTCTACTGGAAATAGAAAATCTTCATTTAGACTGTCTCCACAATGCGCTAAGTGTTAAAATGATGGTGTTTAATGACTGAAACTTAAAATCACCATAACTTCTTACCTAGTTATTAGATTTGGGCAAATTTTAAATCGTTGGAAAGCTAATTCAATTTCCTACGCAATAGAAAGATCTAAACTAATAAATAATGAGTTTTTTGAAAATTTTATTTAGAAATACACATGTACTAGGAATTATATTACGCTAAGGAAATGTGGGGTATTACACATCCTACCTTCTCACATCATATTTACTTACCCACGCATACAATTAGACTAACTTCAAATTCCATCTCCACCAATGAGTCTCTACTAATAACTTACTGACTAATCTACCTGTTTCCATTCACAACCTATACGTGATTTCTATAGCCACCATAACTATCCATTCTAAGATTCTTTCTTATTTATAATATGAAATATTCATAGCCAAAAACCCCCTCCACAGACTACCATACAATCTACAAACATTGTTACCACATTAGTCTATCACTATAAAATGTCAATCCAGCTCTCAGTCAAGGGTTATACAATTTAAGTATTTATTTATACAAAAGTCACCATCACCCTAACTTCTAACCTTGTGATTCATATCACAAACTTTGGGATCATCTTACTACCAATAGGGTACGTAACCTTAACACATACTACTATTCGGGTGGAAATATAGTTCTAGCATTCTGCTACACATTATTACCCTTTAGCATGACATCTGCAATAAGAATTTTGAAGGGGACTTTATACACTTCATACCTTAGGCTGAAAAGCACGATTTCATCAAGATAAAGGTATACATTTGAATTAATACGCCTTGAAGCACTAATGTAATCTTCTCAAGTCCTGGTGCTATCTTATAATTTTCTGCATAACTAAATCAGAGAGAACCATATCGCTGGGGGAGCTAGACTCTTAAACTTGTATCATCTCAACAATGTTATGTGCCATGAAATTAGAGAATAAAGAGATTTGGATAACTTTCTTATGGATGACGCTATAGCATGAACTAGTGTATGAAAGAATAAGAAACAACTACTAAATGCCCAGTAGCCTCCTGATTATAAGTGTGGTGCACAACACACCCATAAGAAAAAATCTACTGGACACGACTTTGCACACACCCTATGACCATAAATTATTATCTGATACCAAGTTTATAATGACCTAAATCAAGGCCCTAGCCACGATAGGTATCTCATACCATGTAGGCCCGAGCACCTCTTTCTAACTTCCAATCATAGACATAATTCATATACTAAGAGAAAATGCAAAAATACATAACAAAATGCAATCATGGTCAACTTTTGTTTCAAACTACTCAATACTGGATTGAGTTCATAAAGATAAAAAATATTTAACACTAGTTTGCAAAATCTCTACTAACTAAAAATAACATCTGTCTAAAGACTGGGACAAGGCCCCCAGTTGGACCATGAATAAAAATAAAATAACAATGACTTATAAGTTAGACCTTTTGGAATAAGGGAGTCTCACTAATGGAAAATCTTTGACAAATTATTCTATGTCTTAATGGTATCCCAGGACTGTGCCTTGGATCCTGAAATATAGGGGTCCAATATACATATATTGGTACGTAAAGCAATACAAAATAATTTGTTTTTATATAAAATAAGTTAGAGACTTTAATAAAACACTATACATTAAATAATTTAAGAATACATGGCCAGTTTAAAACGACTTTAAACAATTTTGTGGATGTAACTTCTATCTTTTATTACCTTCGGAACTAGGTGGTGCACCATACAAGTCTACAACCCCGTGGTCTATATGGATTTTTCCCTTGACTTGGCAGCCAAGCCCACAACCCAAGTTTTCTACAAGGGTTGGAGTTTTAGTTTCTTATACACCACAGGGCACTAGGCCAGCGTATAATCCCTCTTTAGGGACATAATAACCCATATCAGCAAATCACAATTTTAGGCAATGAGTGTCTGACTCATACCTTTTTTGAGTAACCAAGTAACTCTCTTTAGGCCAATTTTTAACTCTTTCTAAATATGCATCATTCTAAACTTCAAAATCTAAAAATCTGAATGAAATATATATTTTGTTCAGAGTTTATCATCGAATCATCTATCTTAATATCATCATACCAAGACTTGCAAGTCATATCTTTTAAACAATAAAATATCATGTATAATTCTTTCATTCAAAAGAATATTCAGACCACCAAAACATTCAAACAGTACAAGAGGATTCATATTTCAAAACATATGTCAAACCATGCAAGGATTCTCATCTTTTTAACATTTCAACAAATGGTGGTCAATTTCTCAAAACAATCTTACAATTCCTTCGATTATCACATTTAGAATGTAAAACAAGATACCATCCCACTCTTCAAATCTCAACCAACATAAATTTTGCATTTGATAGCAAGGCCCTTGACTCATTTTTTAAATTATGTAATTTAGGAAACCATAACTTGTAAATCAAGAAGTTCCACAATGAGAGAGGGGAAAATTTATTAATTCATGCTCTCAATTAATATTTCAAAACTCTAAAAACATGCATACATATATACTATCGAAAATCAAATTTAGGGGAAAGGCCTTAAGAGCAAAACTTTATTATCAAAAAGGGTTCACAATGCATAATTACTAATGTAAATTCAAAACCCTTCATAAGTACATGATTTCCTCAATCTTAAAGTTTAATCAAAACAATTTCATCATGTCCATGTAGTTTAGCACAACCCTACAAACCTTAGATTACATAGTTCGAATAATAGAACCCAAATCTTAACTAGTTTCTTGGAATTCTTGACTTCGAAGCTTGATTCTTTATCTTTGGGGAGGAGCTAGGTTTATGTTTTGAGAGGATTTGACATTTTTAATTTATCAAATATGAGGAAAATATCTCCCCTTGAGGGTTATCAGGAGTGGGCTGGGAGTTATAAAGAAAGAAAAGACTAAAAAGATCTTAAAAATGCAGAACCAATATCTATAAAATAGGGGTATACTGGACCATGCGCCGCATGCTAATCACACGACCTTACTTCCTCCCTCACGAAAATGGCTATAACTTTTCGCTCAGGTATCAGATTATGGCAAAATTGGTTTCATTGGAAAGCTAACTCAATTATCTATAATTTGGTGGGTCTTGAGCTGTAAATTTCTACTTGTATGAAAATTTATACACATTCAAAATATACCCTTGTAAAATTGAATACAAAGATTTGGCAGAAATAAAGGTTCTTAACTCAACTTTGATCTAAGTGATTCCTATGAAGATTTTTCACCTCGAGAGCACTTCAAACACGAGTATAAATATCATAAAACTTATTCTCACTTAAAAATAATTTCTATTAGAGATTCCACATGTATGAACAACTATTCTATTTCTAGTTCTAATGTGCGGCGCGTTACAATATCATAGGTTCTGACGCTTGGATTCTTAATCGTACTTAGATTTTCCATTCCATAGCACCAAAAGCATTAGTGAGTCCTCTTCATTCTAGGATGAAATATCTTATGTTCAAAAATGTTAGTATTTTAGTTATTCAGTCAGTTAAAATTATTTGGGGGCTTGTCCCATCAACTCCACAGTCAGACAGTTTAAAGGCTTTTAGACTAGTATAGACAGTTAGATAGTTTTTCAGTTGTGATTTTAAGTTGTTTTATTAGTATGTTTCCCTGAAATTTTAAACCATTATTCAGTATTTATTTCAGCTATTCAACCCTTATGGAATTTAGTTGAAATTCTGCGTATGTTGTTTATTAGTTTTATTCAGTGCTCACAGCAGGTACCAGTTCATGGGTTAGCTTATGGTCTCATGGGACCATAAGCATCGCCTAGCATGCAGGGTGTACTATTGGGTCATTAAAAATTTGGTATCAGAGCCTAAAGTTTTAAAGTGTCCTAGGGAGTCCGAAAGCCTCATTGAGTAGAATCTTGTGCATAGGTGTGTAACGTACCACACTTATGGCCAAGAGGATACAAGACATTTTAGTGAATACTTCCCCCTTTTTAGTGTTAATATGATGAGAATGAGCAGGGGATTAAGTAAAACTCTCTATCTAATTTAACTTTTCCTTCCATTTATAGAATATGCCTCCCAGAAAGACTAACGGAAGAAGAAATAGAAACCAGCCAACACCACTGCCCATTCAGAAATATCCCCTGAATGAGCATGTTTCTCATGTAGAGTTTAGACCTATATTCACCACTCTATCTCACTCTATAGCAGCCCAAAATATGCGTCCAGCTACTATTTAGGCCTACCAAGTGGCCAATACTATCGCACATAGGATTCAGGACTTTACCCAAATGAATCCTCTATTTTTGGAATCTAAGTGCAAAGAGGATCCATAGGAATTCCTTGACATAATGCAGAAGGCAAAAAATAGTATGGGGGTGACTTCCAGTAAAAGTGTTGAACTAGTTGCTTACTAGTTACATGATGTAGCTCATACTTGTTTTAAGCATTGGAAAGGGGATGGGGGCACAGAGGCTGGACCTAAGAGTTGGAGGAGTTTTCTACTTCCTTTTTAGATAGATTCTTCCCATTGGAGTTGAGGGATGATAAGGTGTTAGAGTTTATCAATCTAAAATAGGGAAACATAAGTGTGAAAGAGTATTCCCTCAAGTTAGCTCAGCTAGATAGATATACCCATCATGTAGTAGCTGATAACTGGTCCAGGATGAGAAAGTTTGTGTCTGGGGCATCTGATAGTGTGGTCGAGGAGTGTAGGACCACGATGTTGATCAAAGAGATTAACATGCTAATGTTTATGGTCTATACACAACATATAGGGGAGCAAAATATTAAGGAGAGAGGGAGGGAGAACAATAGGGGTAGAACAGGTAGCTTTAATTTCACCCAATTAAAGTCAGAAGGAGGTAACCGTCCTCAGTTCTACTAAAAATCTTCAGTCCTAGCTCCGTCTTTGTGTAGTGCACCAATTCCCAAATTCAGGAATAACAACAAGGAAAGGGTGCTAGGCTCTAAGTCTCAGGAAGCATGAATAGTGCTCGAACAAATCCTCTTTGTTAGAAATGTGGTAGGAACTATCAGGGTATTTGTAGAGCTGGAAGCAATGTATGTTTTAAGTGTGGAAATCTAGGTCATAGAGTCAAAGAATGTCCTTAGACCGGTCTGAAGAGTTAGAACAATCACCCCCAGCTTATTTTAGTCGTCCATCTTAGTAGGGTGTTATTTCCAAAGCTACCAGTGGGCAGCGCCTAAATAGGATCTATGTACTTTAGTCCCAATAGGATCAGTAAAGTTCCCCTAACATGGTTACTGATACATTGTATGTCTTTCATTTACATGTTTATGCTTTGCTCGACCTTGGAGCTTCTCTTTCTATTATTAACCCTTATATAACATTCAACTTTAGATTTAGTCCCAAAACCATAATAGAGCCTTTCCCCTTGTCTACTTCAGTGGTAAGTTTATTGTAGCCCGATGGGTATACAGAAATTACCCGGTTACAGTGTCTCAAGAAGTCATATCATCAAACCTTATAGAACTAGAGATGACAGATTTTGACATCATTCTCGAAATAGATTGGATCCATTCATGCTATGCTTTAGTTGATTGTAGAAATAGAATTATCTACTGCCAGCTCCCAAATGAACCAGTCCTTGAGTGAAGGGGTAGTGCCACAATGCCTAGGGGTCAACATGTTTTATACCTTAGAGCGAGAAAAATAATATCCCAGGGATGTTTCTATAATCTTATGTGAGTCAAAGACTCTAGTTCCAAAGCTCGAAATCTTGAGTCAGTTCTAGTAGAAAGTGGATTTTCATATGTGTTCCCTGAAGATCTTCCTGGAATTTCTCCCAAAAGGAAAATTGACTTTTGAATAGACCTTCTTCTAGATACTCAGCCTATTTTTATTTCTCCATACAGAATGGCTCCAACCAAACTCAAAGAGTTGAAAAACAGCTGAAAGACCTTTTAGATAAGGGATTCATTTGGCCCAGTATTTCCTCGTGGAGTGTACCAGTCCTATTCGTGCATAAGAAAGATGGTTATCTTAGAATGTGTATTAACTACAATAAGTTGAACAAAGTCACAATTAAGAATAAATACCTGCTTTCTAAAATCGATGACTTTTTTGACTAACTTTAAGGTGCCAGATACTTTTCTAAGATAGTCCTCAGATCCAGCTATCATCAGCTCAGAGTAAGATATTATTACATTCCAAATATAGCTTTCTGGACTTGTTATGGTCATTTATAGTTTCTAGTTATGTCCTTTGGTCTCAAAAATGCCCCAGCAGCCTTTATAGACTTGATGAACTGAGTGTTCAATTAGTACTTAGACACGTTCATCATAGTCTTCATCGATGACATTTTTGTCTATTCCCATACCAAAAATGATCATGTAGACCACTTTATTGTAGTATTACAGACTTTTAGAGCCCATCGGTTGTTCACCAAATTCAGTAAGTGCAAATTTTGGCTATGGTCAACATCTTTTGTTGGTCATATTATTTTCGATGACAGAATTTGAGTTGATCCTCAAAAGACTAAAGTATTAAGAAGCTGACCTAAACCTTATTCTCCATCAGATATCAGGAGTTTCTTAGGTTTGGATGGCTATTACTAATAATTTACTGAAAGGTTTTCATCTATTGCATCCTCCATGTCCAAATTAACTCATAAAAAAGTCAAGTTCAGTGGTCAAATTCTTATGTTAAGAGTTTTAAGAGTTGAATACTCGACTCACCTCACTCCAGTTTTGACCTTGCCAAATGGTTCAAATGGATTTATTGTTTATTGTGATTCTTCTAGGTTGGTCTAGGTTGTGTTTTGATGCAGAGAGGTAAGGTCATAACTTATTCCTCTAGATAGCTTATTCCTCATAAATAGAATTATCCTACCCATGATCTTAAGTTAGCAACTGTTATGTTTATCTTGAAAATTTGGAGGCATTATTTTTTTGGAGTGCATGTTGATGTGTTTACAGACCACAAGAGCTTGTAGTATGTATTCTTGCAGAAAGATTTGAACTTGCACCGGAGGAGGTAATTGGAGTTGTTGAAAGACTATGAAATTAGTGTTTTGTATCATTCTAGGAAGTTAAATATAGTGGAAGATGTCGTCAGTATATTGTCTATGGGTAGTTTGACTCCTGCTAAGGAAAAAAAAAAGCTAGTTCTGAAAGTTCATCAACTCGTAAGATTAGGCATCTGTTTGATTGATTTAGCTGAGGATAGTGTGTGGGTGCAGAACAGTTCAAAATTATCTTTGGTTGCCAAAGTGAAATAAAAATAGGATATGGATTCTAGTTTGGTTAGGTTGAAAAAGTCTGTCAGAGATAAAAAAAATAGAGGTTTTATCCCAAGGGGGAGATGGTGTGTTGCGTTGCTAGGGTAGACTGTGTGTGTCTTATGTAGATGACTTGAGGCAGTGGATTTTTGCTGAAGCGCATGGTGCATGTTACTCTATTCATCCAAGCGCCATAAAGATATACCGTGATTTGAGGGAAATCTATTGGTGGAGTGGGATGAAGAGGGACATTGCAGAGTTTATAGCTAAGTTCCCTATATGTCAATAGGTTAAGATTGAGCACCAAAAGCCTAGTGATTTTATACAGGAGTTTAGTATCCCCACTTTGAAATGGAAAGGGTGAACATAGACTTTGTGATGGATTTGACTCATACTCAAGGTCAGCATGATTCGATTTGGGTCTGTATTGATAAGATACAAAGGAAGCCTATTTCCTAACAGTCCATACTTCCTATTCAACTGACGATTATGCCAAGATCTACCTTAAAGAGTTGGCTAGGATGCATGGTGTTTTGTTTTCCATCATTTCTAGTATAGGTACTCAATTTACCTCTCACTTTTGGAAAGTCTTCCAGAAGGTTCTTGGTACCCAAGTTCACCTTAATATAACCTTTCACCCTCAGATAGATGGTCGACAAGATATGACCATTTAGATCCTAGAAGACATATTGAGAGCATGTGTCCTTGATTTTAAAGGTAGTTGGGATGATCTCTTACCTTTGATAGAGTTCATATATAATAACAACTATTATTCTACTATTCAGATGGCCCTATTAGAGGCTCTTTATAGAAGGAGGTGTAGATCTCAAATTGGTTAGTTTGACGTAGGGGACACTATGATGATAGGGCCCAATTTAGTATTTGATACTTTAGAAAAAGTCCAATTAATTAGGGAAAGGCTTAAGATACCCTAAAATTGATAGAAATCCTATGCTGATGTAAGGAGGAGAGACCTTGAGTTTGAGATTGGTGACTTAGTTTATTTTAAAATCTCTCCCATGAAGAGGGGTGAAGAGGTTTGGTAAGAAGGGGAAGATTAGACCCTGATATATTGGCCCTTATATAATTCTATGTCATTTTGGAAAGTGTAACACGTCATGATGTCCTTAACCAACTACCTCATTTCGTAGTATGTTAAGTGGGTTAATGATCCTAAAATATTCTAAGAGTGAAAAAAGGGACTTAGACTCTTTTGAACTCCTAAACTTGGGATGTTTTTATTTTCGACCTTCCTGACCTCGAAAAGTTAATTTATAAGTTGATTCATGATCGGGGGTGTTAAGGGTACATCATGAGGTCCAGTTGACCCAAGTAGGGGTCACGATGCGATGGTAGCCCAGTTCTGTATTATTTTATCCATGATTTTTAAGAGCAAATGAATCTTTTCCTTCACCCTAATTCACCCAAGACATAAGATTTAATGATAATCTAATCACATTAGGCTTGATATTATCAGAAACTACTCCTATTACTTTGAAAAAAAAACCTAGCTTCTTCCCATAAGATCAAAGGATTCATCTTTGAGTTGAAGAATTTCAAAGAACTTAAGTATGATCTGGATTTCACAATTCTTTATCTGTGATCTAAAGTACGTGGGGTTTTCCTAAAACTACTTGGACATAAGGAAATTGTTCAACAGATTTTAAGATTATGAAATCATGAATTCTTGTAGGGGTTTTGGAATTTACATGGAAATTTTGTATTATGAGTTGTTTAATGATATTTTTGTTTTGGTCTTTAGGAATTTTTCCCAAATTGATTTGAAATCTTATATATATATATATGTATGTGGTTAAAGTTAATAATTGAATTCAGAGCATTATTCTTTACGCTCCCTCTCATGTTGCAACATCTCTTGACTTTAGAATGTTATTTAGAAACATGGTATAAGTGTTCTTGACTATTGTTGAATGATTCAAGATTTGATTTAAATTAATGAGAGGGGAGTTTTGAATGTTGATAAATGCTGAATATATATCATGAAAGAATTGCATGGTTTCCCCAAAATACATGACCACCCCAGTATTGTTGAAATGATTGAAAGGAATGATCTTTGCATAATTTGATAAATGTATTGAAGAACAAATCTTCTTGAATTTTTTGAAGTATGGTGGTCTAAACTTTATGTTTGAAAGAGAAAACTGTGATATCATTTTTATGGCTTAGAAACATGACTTGCAAGTCTAGGTATGATGATACCAGATTCAGATAATGCCATACCAGATTTAGAACAGATTAAAACTACAAATTTTCACTTAAACATTTCAGAATTTGATTTTAGAAATATGCATGTTTAGAATATAATAAAAATGGGCTTAAGATATGTTAGGTGGTTACCTGAAGATGGCATGAGCCATAAAACTCGTTACCTGAAATTGTGTTTTTCCTATATGGGTATATTATTCTTGTACGCTGGCGACGGTGGCCCTGTGGCATAGTAGATTCAGATACTCCAACTCTTATGGCAAACTTGGGTTGGGGACTTGGCCGCTGAGTAAAAGGTAGACCCATACTGCCCGTGGGATTGCCAATATATAGTGTGTACCACCTAGCTTATAAGTAATACAAAGTATAGAGTTGCATTGACAAGACTATTTTAAGATCTTTTGAGATGGACCATTAGATTTTGAACTATGTATGCATGATATTTTTATGAATTGCTCTCACTAATGGTTTTATGTATAAATTCATTATTCAGGATTGCTCTACATACCAGTACAATTGTTTGACCCCATATATTTCAGGGTCTCAGGCTCAGTCTAGAGGTCCTGCTAAGCCGTAGAGTTTTCAAATAGAAGTAAAGAAGGCAGTTGGTGAGCCTTTTCTATTCCGAAAAGCCTAATACTTTTAAGTTAATTGTTATTTATTTTAGTTTAGATCGACTGGGGGTGTTGTCCTAGAGTTCCTACAGTTTAACTATGTCGTATAAAGTAGAGATTTTGCTGATTCAAAGAGACGATGTTTAGATATTGAAAATTTATTTCCATTTTATTAAACAGATTTCAAATTTTTGACCATGATTTGGTTTGTTTCATTTTTACACCTTTTCTTTGTTATTCGAGTAATGTGCATGATAATCAGATGTAGAAGGGAACCTGGGCCTTCATAGTTTAAAATGCTCATTATGGCTAGGGCCCTGACATGGGTCATGACAAACTTGGTATCAAAGCATGGTTCATGGTTCTAGGATATCTGCGAAATCGCGTTGGGTAGAGTCTTGTTTATGGGTGTGTAGCGTGCCTCACTTATATGTAGGAGGCTACTAGGCATTTAGGAATGTTTCAATTCCTTATGGTTTAGTTCGTGTCGTAGAGTGTAAATGCCCTCTAATCAATGGTCTCTTATATTTCAGAAAGTCATCATGCCTCCACATTGATCCAATGATCAGAATGCCAAAACTGAAGATGTTTGTCCTATCCACGGGATAAGGAAATATAATAGGGCTTACACTCCTAATTTTTTTGTTGCTCTGGCAGTCCCTTCTATCAAGACCAGCCCACCCCAGGTACCTAGGGCTCCCCGATTTGGGATAAATCACACCTAACCTCTCCATAGAGAGATATCAAATACTGAGTTCAGACAGTCAATGCATATGATTACATAGTTGGTGGCTTCAGAGGATCGACGGTCGAAAGATGTTGGGTCTGCATATGTCACATCTGAGGCTACATGGGTGGGTCATTTTATAAGGATGAACCTGTCTAAGTTTACTGGTATAAAGGTGTAGGAGGATCCCCAAGAGTTCGTAGATGAGATGGAGAAAATCTTTCAAGTGATGCATATGGATAAGGTAAAAGGGGTTGAACTAGCGGCTTACCAATTAAAGGAGGTAGAAAATCAGTGGTACGTTGAGTGGGAATATTCGAGGGGCAAGAATACTGAGCCTTCTACGTAGGGAAAATTTGTGGAAGCCTTTATGGACCGATTGTTCCCTCAGGAGTTGATGGAGTTCAAGGCTAGAGATTTCATAAACTTAAAACAATGAAAGATGAGAGTCGAGGAGTACACCCTGAGATTCAATCAACTGTCCCGTTATGCTCCAAAATTAGAAGGAAACATGAGGGCCCGTATAAGGATGTTTGCATCCAGTATTTTAGATAACTTGGTGTTAGAGTGCAAAAGGCAATATTGAAATGAGATATGGGCTTCTCCAGATTATCTATTCACATGCAAAAGGTTGAGGAACAGAAAAAGATGGTTGTTGAAGCAAGGGAGAAAGATAGGTAGGCTAAGAGGGCTAAACATGCAGACTAGAACTATAGTCAGCACCAAGATGGTAATTAGGGTAACATGTGGCCGAAGAAAAAGTCCTGGAGTAATGTTTAGCCCGCAGCCAACTCTCTCACACCCAAACCTTTAGTGGATTGACAGTTACAGAATTTCCAGTCTAGCCATAGGACGAGAGTGGAAATTCTATAACTCATTCTCAGGGAAGTGTAGCTCATACTCCTCGATTGTACCCATGCTGTGGGAACTATGGAAGGAATCATCTGGGGCCATGTCAGCTTAATAATCTTGTTTGCTACTCCTCTGATCAGCTAGGCCATAAAAAAAGGGTTTGCCCAATAGCGAGAGAGAAAATAGAGGGTACGAAGTCTCAAGCAAATTCATCTGTGCGGCCACCACCTCCAAACAATGCTACTTCAGCCACCTAGAGTGGTCGGAACTGATTGGTATGCTTTGTCCAATCGCCAGAAGGTAAAGGCCTCACCAGATATAGTCATGTGTATGTTAAAAATCATTTCTCATAATGTGTATGTGTTGCTTGATCCCGAGTCTACTTTGTCTTATGTGACCCTATATGTGGCCGTTGATTTTGGTTTTTAGCCCAAAGTTATTGTAGAACCTTTCTCTATTTCCACTCCTAGAGATGATTCTTTTATGGCTAGGAGAGTGTGAAAAAATTGTGTAATATCTGTTTCTGATCGTGATACTATGGCTGATTCAGTAGAACTCAATATGATTGATTTTGATGCTATCCTAGGGATTGATTGGCTTCACTCATGCTACACTATTCTAAACTGTAGAACCCAAAATGTTACTTTCTTTTTACTGAATGAACCTGTGATAGAGTGGGAGGGGTATTCTGTAGCACGTAAAGGTAAATTTATATCATACCTCAGAGCCCATAAGCTTATTTCCTAGGGTTTTTTGTATTATTATTTTTGGGTTAAAGATGCTAACACCAAAAGTCTTTCTCTTCAGTACGTCCCTATATTAAATAAATTTCCAGAATTCTTTCCCGAAGATCTTCCAGGGGTACCACCTGATAGGGAGATAGATATTGGTATTGAATTATTATCGGACACTCATCCTATTTCTATTCTGCCATACAAAATGGCCCCTACTGAATTGAAAGAGTTGAAAGAGCAGCTAGCAGACTTTCTTGATAAACGCTTCATCCATCCTAGTATTTCTCCTTGGGGTGCACCGGTACTTTTTGTACATAAGAAAGATGGTTCCCTCGGTATGTGTATAGACTACCACCAGCTGAATAAAGTCTCTGTCAAAAACAAATATCCCCTTCCTAGAATTGATGATCTCTTTGACCAACTTCCGAATGTTAAGTATTTTTCAAAGATAGACTTTTGCTTGGGGTATCATTATTTGAAGGTTATGGAGGCTGATATTCCCAAAACAGCTTTCCGAACCTGATACGGTCATTATGAATTCTTAGTCATGTCCTTCAGACTAACTAACACCCCTGCAGTCTTCATGGATATAATTATAGGGTGTTTGGTCAGTTTCTTAATTTGTTTGTCATAGTCTTTATTGATGACATTCTGGTCTATTCTAAAAGTGAGAAGGATCAAGGTAGTCAGCTCCAAATCATCCTTCAGACCCTCAAAGATCATAGATTGTATGGAAAAATTTTCAAGTGTGAATTTTTTCTAAATGTCATTGCTTTCTTGGGGCATATTTTGTCTAGTGAGGGAATTAAAGTTGATTCCCAAAAGATTGAGGCAGTGAGAAAATGGCCCAGACCCACTACTCCAATCGATATTCGGAGCTTCTTGGGTTTGGTGGGATATTATAGAAGGTTCATAAAGAGTTTTTCTTTGATAGCTGCTCAACTTACCAGGTTGACTCAAAAAAAGGTGAAATTTGTGCGGTCTGACTCTTATAAGAATAGTTTTGAGAAGTTGAAAGACAGGTTGACTACTGCGCTAATTTTGACCCTTCTCAAGGGTATAGAGGGTTTTGTTATGTACTGTGATGCATCTCGAGTGGGACTTGGATGTGTACTTTTACAGTATGGTAAGGTGGTAGCTTATGTATCTAGGAAGTTGAAGGAGCAAGAGCGAAACTAACTGTGATACCCCGAGTTTTTCCTGTTAAATATTTTGCTCCCAAATGTGTCGAGTCGTTAAAGCCTTTTTATCTTGCCAAGAGAAGCTTAGCACTCAAAAAAAAAATTGCTAAGTGTTGAAACTTTCTCATTTAGACCTCTGATCTTCAGGTATTTATTTGATGACCTTTCCGACATCTGTTTTCTGATTTTCAAGTTGCGTTGAAATGGGGAAAGGTCATAATACATCCCGAGTGAGTTTTGGAATTTTTGGAGAAGCATGAGGGCATGTTTGGGTGCCCAAAACAGTGGCACCATGCGATTAGCATGCTCTAGAAATTTTCAGCATTTCAGGGCCAACTTCAAACGATCATCACTTCCTGAATATAAGGAACTAGGAGATCTGCTATATATCAAAACAAATCTCTTTGAGTCTTCTTTCCAATGCAATTGGTTTTACCCCATTCCAACATCAAAGTAATAAGTTACCATCAATTTATTTCAGCATGTCAAATCAGTAACTGAGGGACGGATTTGATTTGGGTCAACTTTGGTCGATTATAACTCCTTATATATGACAAACTAGGTGTCCTACCATATATAAAATTAAAGATCTTTGATTTAGCTTTCCAACGACATAAATTTTGCAAAAATCCAATACCCAAAAGAGGATTTATTCAGTTTTTCGTGGCCAAGGTACGCAGAATTTTTCTGCCATTTTTTAGTTTCCTTAGGGGCAATCCAGTAATTTCACCCTTGCCCCATTTCGTGGAAATAAGCATAAAAATGATTTTGGGCATCAAAGTCTGTTATTTTCTAAAAAAAAAATCCAAGAAAGAAACCCTAAACCTCTAAATTCCCCTTCCTAAATCTTCCAATTCCACTATGGAAATTCCAAATTAATCCGATAAATGAAGTCCCCGTTCCGAGCTCTCGAGATGCACCAATTAATTTTGTGAATAGTGTTCCAAAGCAAGAATTCATTCCAATCTTTAATTTTAAGTTATGTGGGATTTGAACAAGAATAATTCTTCTGTTCTTGTGCCCGTATCTTTAATTTTTACTATGAGTTTGGCAAATGAATTTATTTCCAAGATATCCTACCATGAGATTTTAATTATGTATTTATGTAAATTGTTCAAGCTTGCCAATCATGATTATTTGATGGATTCATATGGTTCTGTAAGTTGTATTATGTCTAAATAATTCGATTATGAACTTATGATGATTTGAATTGTAAGTTTTGAATCACATGAGTATTTGACTATTTTCGTTCTATGAACTGAGATTTAATATTGGGATTATTGGTGTTTCTATCAAGAATTGATATATTTTGAACATGTATCCACGTTTTAAGTTCAAGAATGAATTATTGGTATTTTCAAGTGTTTTCGACTCATGTGTCAAATTTTGAGCTTCCTTATGACGATTTGAGTTATTGGGTATATTGATATCAAATTGCAATGAGTCTTGTTATATATTGGATGGTTTTGATGAGTTAAATTGTTGAAAATATATTGAGTCTTCATATCCTTGTCCAAATGACGAATCAGTTATGGTTCAATGCATTGATACCTTGTTGATGTTGAGAAAGATTAAAATGTTTTAAGCTAAAATGTGTTGAGTTAGGAATCTACAAATTGATATGATTTGATAAATGAGAAAGAGATTTGATTTGGTCTTTATGATAGACCCTTGTGATGTTGTGGTGGATTTCCTAATGCTTTCTGAGCTTGTCGGGGAGTAGTACTTAGCACCAAGAGGGAAATTTTTTATTTCCCCAAATTTATGTGCCACCATAGGGTTGTTTGATGATGATATTATTAGCCAGAGAGCCCGGTTGTGATTATTGCAGTTTTAAGGTCATACTCCCCGGCAAAGAGTATGACGCTCCCGCCAACGAGGGTTTCAAACGTTGGTATTCCACGTAGCTCAAGTGTATTTGTCGGGTATAGGAAACTCCTGTGTCCATAAGATTAAGTTTCTTGAATTACCGAGTCACTCCGAGATTTGAGTCAAAGAGTTGAAATGTTTATGATGTTTTATGGTTATTTGTGATGATTTATAATTACCTATGATGATTTTTTACGATATGATAAATTTATGATGATTTAGGATGATTTGTCATAATTTATGATTTATAATGATTTACGTGGATTACAAGATTTTATCATATGAACTATTTATTATAAAATTACGAAAAGTATGATTTGATATAACTCAATCCAAGTGATTCATCATTGTCCGTATGCTTGTTTTCGTGAAATTGATTATACTATTTAAATTGTTGCATGCACTTCCATATACTCAATACATTTCAAAGTGCTGACCCACATATTTCCATGGGCTACATTCTTACCAAAATATTGGTACAAGCTGTAGCGCACATATCATGTTCAGCTGGCTCGTAGCTCTCGATCGGGAGGTGATTAGCCCTTTTGATACAAGGACTTGAGTTGCTCAGATTTGAGGTGTATTGTATTTTCTATATTCAGTCGTATTGAGTAGGGGTAGTTGGGAGTCATGATCCGTCTATCTTTGGTCAATGCTAGTAGAGGCTTCATAGACATTCATTAGTAGTCAGTGTATTCAGTTTTAGATTTGTATATATTTGAGCAGAATTGTGACCGTGTAAATTTACTTTCATGTTGGTCAGACTAAGTTATGGGTCGTTTCCATATTATTCCTTCTATTTTATGTATTTTATTCAGTTGCTTTGGGTTATGCTAGATAAAGGGTTAGCTTGGGGTCACTGGTGACCTTAAGCACCATGTGATGTCTTGGGATCTAATTTCGGGGAGTTACACTACCTCACCCATGAATTGGAGTTAGGGGCTGTGGTGTTCACACTAAAAATATGGTGGCATTATCTGTATAACTTACATGTTGATATATTTACTGACAACAAAAGTTTGTGGTATGTTTTCTTGTAGAAAGAGCTTAATCTTAGGTAAAGGCATTGGTTGGAACTGTTGAAAGACTATGACATGAGCCCGAACTATCATCCCGGCAAAGAGGACCAGACAGTTGCAATTTTCTGCCAACAGGCAATGAGTTCTCTTGTTTCGGGAACTTTAAAGAGTTATAGTTCATGTACAGTTCATATATGTTCATATGTATTGATTAGTGGTAGTCGGAGGCATGTCCCAACTATCTATAGTCAGTACAGTAGAGGCTTTATAGATGTCAGTTAGAATTAGTCATGTAAATTTTAGTTTCTTTCTTTAGTTTTATCAGATTGTAAACTTTATCAGTAATGTATTTATTCAGAGTATGCCATAATTATATTTCCACACAGCAGAAATTGTTATTTATTTTATTATAATTCAGTTTCTTAATAGTATGCTAGTTCACGGGTTAGCTTTGGATTGCTTGTCGCTCCAAGAACTGTGTGGTGTCTAGGTTGTACTCTCAGGGTGTTACATAGTCCCACCAAGTCATTAGTTACTTGGGGAAGCAATAGGAAAGCTCTGAACATTGAGAAAGCACGAAGGTTCAGGTAATGTTCTGGTGGGTCATTGCATATAATAAATTTAAAAAGAAAAAGAAAACACATGTAGTTTAAAGTTTTAGCAACTATTAATATTTCAAGGACTGGTTTTCCTGTGGAGTGCGGAGCATATTCCAGCAGCTTCAACTATGCCTTATATTTATCCAGTTATCATTCTCATTCAAGGGTGGGATACATCTTTCAGGAAGCCATGAGTCTATCCACTCATAGTTCTTGTCAAAAATGTTACGGACATACACCTCTTTACAATATTAGTTATTTAGGTTTTGCCTGTATTTTAGCATTGTTAGATGATTTGGTGCTATGACTTTCAGTTCTTAGGGGTGTTAGACATTTGATATTTTCTGCATTTGTCATTTATTAGGACTTTTAGAGATATTTGGTTGATTAATGAAGTTGGAATTTCATTCTTAAAAGTTGTTAAGTATTGGTACTAGGTAATTGAGGAAATTTGGTTCTTCGTACAAAGGTATAATGTGGGTTACACTCGTGATAGGTTTGGTTTGTGACAAGTTGAGGCCGGGCTCAAGCTACCACTCCTTCTTGGGACTACATTTTATGATATACCTTGCTCATAGATACAAATATATGTAAATGCCTTTATGTTACTTGTAGTTTCCATCATATAGTATATAGAAAGACCATGACCGTAGTATCTACCATAAGAATTTGCAAATTGACACTTACCATAAATTAGCTTATTAGAAATTGCATGGACATGTAAGAAGGGATTATGCATGCTCCATAATTAATTATTTCTTATAATACCAGTGAACTGGACATTATTTTATTGGCGGTTATGTATTAAATATTTATGTTAGTGTAAATGGGTAAGTTATTTTAGTCGTTCTATTGAAAAATAATTTTACGGGAACAAACACTACAAATTACTTATTTCTAATTTTGATTAGATTTTCAAATATTTCTAATAAAGAAAGTTGTCATCAATATTCGAATTAATAAATGACTTGATTTTGTATACATCTTTTTATGTATTAATGTATAGTGCTTAAACTCATTTATTTCATAGATTTTTTAATAAATAGGAGCAATCTTACTCACAAAGACTAAGAATTGGAAAAACATCTAAATTTTCTTAGATTGGATGAAAACTTCTGTAAAACTTAGTCTCACCCCAGGATGATAATTTTAATATTAATAAGAACGATAGAATGATCTCAAAAGGGTGACATTAGCTATAGAACAATAGGAGTTTAGCAATTGAGGTACAAAGATGGGTCCTATTTTTTTTCTTAAACTCAATAATGTTCTCACTTATATATTGAAATAGTTGCATAGTACTGTAACTCCCTAAGAGTAAACCCTAGATGCCTACTAGGAACCACAAGTGGTCCCAAGATAACCCATGAACTGTATACTGTTAAGCAACTGAATTATAATACATTAAATAACAAGTTCTTCTGTGTGGAAAGATAATCATACTGAGAATCTAAAATAGTATGTTACTAATAAAGTTTTACAATCCTATAAATTTGAAGGAAGAAACTAAAATTACATGACTGACTCTGAATAACATCTATGAATCCTCTACTATACTGAATATAGATAGCTAGGACATGCCTCCAACTACCACTAATCGATATATATGAAAAATAAATGAATTATACATGAACTAAAAATTGTCTGGAGTTCCTAAAAGAAGAGAACTCATCACCTAAAGGCTGGAAACTACAAATGTCTGATCATGATGTGTGGGCCTCAAATGGTACCTACATGATGAAATAATGTAGCCACACAAACATATATATGGATCAGTACTTCGGGAATGAATTGAGTATGCAGGGGTGAATGCAATAAGTAAAATTTATTTCTAACGTAATCTTAAAACATGCATGCTAAATGTAATAAACTCGCCTAGAGGATGAAGTAAACTGAAAGCTGAAATATCTTAAAACATGAGCAACAAACATAATATGATAAGATGGTGAATCGCTAGACTTAGTTTCTTAAAAATCATTACTTTTGTAGAATAAGTAGAAAAGAAGATGGGATACGGTAGAACATGGATACTATATGAATACTGAGTCTAAAACTATGTGATGAAAACTGACATAACTCGAGGATCTGAATATACAATTATTCTGAGAACAAATGCATAAACATACAAAACTAAACATAAAATATACTAAGCTTATCTAATTTACTGAATGACTGATAGCTAAATACTAGTCATGTAAGACTGATCTGTACATAGTCTGAACAGCTGGACTTAAATTATGGAGTACTATTGTAATACCCCATTTTTCTCTAGCTCAGTTTAACTCTTAGTAAATGAGTATTCCTATATAAAATTTTTAAAATACTTAGAATTTTCCAGTTTATGACCTTCCATTATGTAGGAAATTCAGTCAGCTTTCCAACGATATAAAATTCTCCCAAATCCGATACCCGAGCAAAGAGCTAGAGCAATTTTAGTAAAATAGTGTACCACCTGGTATAGCACCGCGACGCGGAGCTAGTTCAAATGGAATTTATCTATTTCCAGTGAAGCTCCGTGATAATGGTGTATCGTGCTACTGTTCTTGTTCACAATTATCAATTTCCAGTGAGGGACTGCGATCCCACCGCATCGCGCCAAGGGCTATTTTCCTAATTGTCAAAATCTAGTGAGACTTCGCGGTGGTTCGGTATCGTGACAAGGGTCAATTTTATGCTCACCCTTTTTACACAATTCCCACTTGAATTCTAGTGGCTCACCGCGATGCCACCGTATCATGGTGTAGGCCAAAATCAGGACTATCAGTGATGAATTTTAACTTCTTTCCAAGGGTAATTTGGTATTTTTTTTCATGACCATAATCATTAAGAAAGATGAATTTAACCTCTAAATAACCTATTATGTAATTATTCACTCAATTTCTCTCAAGGATAAATTATTCTCCCTCAAAATAACAAAACCCTAGCTTCAAGAGTCAAGAACAAATCTCAAGGAATCATTCAGGAACCTTCAAGAACTCATTTTCTCAGGTGTTTTAGGTGTCTATCTATGGGTTCCTTTCACCCATAGAGCCCAAGAATATCTTTTTAAAAGTACAAGCTTATTGATTCATAATTTACATGCTTAAATTTGATTGTATTCATGTTCATGATTTTATTTGGGTTTAAATCCATGATTAATTATAAGTTCCATGAAGTTAAAATAGTATGTATGATGAATTATACGATTTGTATGTTAAACCCTTGAATTTACAAATTGATTATTATATCCATGATGTCCATATGTTTACTAATGTTATGTGAAATCCCCAAGTGTTTGATAAAATGCTCATGTTAATTGAATAGTTAAATCATGACATGTTATTATGTGTTCCTATTCATGTACAAGTTCATGTATCTCAAGTTTTTGACAAAATGCCTAGGTGAACGTACTGTTAACAAGTATGTATTGTTATGTGAAATACCTAATATATTTCTAAGCTAGAAAAGGAACTGTCATTCCTACACATGAATCCGCCTATCCTATGATTCATATTTTAGTACATGAATTAGGATGAGTATTCTAGTGGTAATAGAGCTTATGATGTGTTAAGCATGTTCATAAGAGTCACTTAGAGTAAGCCAAGCTAAGAACTTTAGAATCCACCAAGTTTTCGTGAGTGATTTAACATAGCTCATCTTTGAACGAGAATAACTTGGTTTATAGGTGTTATTTTGGAATATTTATACCCTCCAAATAGTATAGAATTTAATAAGCTTTCCATCGATACGAAATTCGCCTAAAATGGACACCCGGTGAAGAATTTATGGCAATTTAAAGTCTTAGCAGCGTCATTTCAGTCAGTGGCACGTCGCGACATAAGCCAAAATGACGCTCGTCAATTTCTAGTGTCTCTCCGTGATTCCAGCGCATCGTGGTGAGTTTTTATGAAACAAACGGTGGAAACGCGATGTCTCCGCATCGCGCCGAGGGTCCAAATCGGATAATTTTCACAGAAATTAAGTGACGCATCTAGAGGGGTATTTGGGTTATATTTCACCCCCTATATAAGTACCAAATATGGTATTGAGGTCCCAAATTAGCTCTTTACATTACTTTTTATCAAATTCTCTCAAGAACAACCAAGAACAAGTTTAGGGTTCAATTGGGGGTTTCGAATTCCAAGCTTATTTCACTACTATCTCCACGGATTATTAATCTAAGGTATGCGTAGTGTTCATCTATGGATCCAATCCGTTCGTAGAGCTCAAGAACCATGTTTTAAATACTATTTTGTGAACTTTTTGTGGTGATATGAGCATGTACATGTTGATGATTGTTTATTAAGTTTAAGATGATATCTGTAGGTGTATTCATGGAAAATATATGGTTGTTAGTTGAAAACTATGAACTTTAGGTTTTGTAATATGGTGCAAATTGTGAAACACACTTATGCCTTAAAGAATGCATGCTAGGTGTTTGATAAAATGCTTGGGATGCTAGGAATTTATGTTTACATGGTTCCATGATATCTAAATGACAAGTCTATGTTGGCTATATACATAAATATGAATTCCATGCTATTGATGTGTTGCTATTGTTGTGGTATTAAGCATGGATGATAATGGATATGTATAATATGTACATGAAATATATCCATGCAATTCCTACAATGCTTAAGATATTGAATAACTACATAAAGTATAAGATCCCCTACTTATGATATTATGAATTGTGCACTCCAATCTTGTGATCAAGTTATGTCATGTGTGTCAGTTTCCTTCTATCTAGTCCTGGGGGTATTCGTACCCGAAAAATATAGTTATGTGACTCAGGAAACCTCAGAAATCTCATGATCTCAGTGAAATCTCAGTTAGTAGTACTATTCTGTTAGTCAATGAAAGTCAGTTAATCAGTCTATGTACCGTTAGTTGAATCATGTTCAGTCTCTTCAGATAGGAGTAGAAGTTATCACCGAGTGAACCCAAGGATGGGCACTAACCTAACAATTTAGGGTGTGATTTGTAGCAGTCATCCTTGCGTTCCAGAACTATGTAGCCAGAATAGGTTAAGACATCATAACCTGTCAGATTAGGGTTGATAAGGTGGCTTAACCTGTCAGTTCAGGGTTCCCACCACACTCGTTCTGACTACCTGCCAGCTAAGGGTCACTCACAACGGTCCTTACTAGTGGCGCGGTTTTGACACCCCTCTAGTCGGGGTAGAGATTGGACCCCAGCTAAGCCATAGTGGTACACTTAGGGCATGTCAGTTAAACAACTACCTCCCATAGTTTTAGACTCAGTATCGGTAAAAGAACTCAGACAATTATTTAGATATCAGTATATTAGGACAGTTAGATACAGTCAAATTCAGTTATTGCACGGGACTCAGAAACTTCCATCAGATTAAAGACTGTTAGACACTACCACCCATGTTATCAGAACTACAGTTTTAGCCATTTCAGTGATCAGTAAACCATATATTAGCATACAGATTTAGCTATTACGTACTCACGATCTCAATTACTATGTATGTATGTTTGTGCTCTTACGTTCATATCAATCAGTCAGTTAGCATTATTCATACATGTAAACCCTTTGCATTAGCCTACCTCACTCGTATAATAGTACTCTAGTTGTACTGACGTATTTGCACTATGGTGCTTTTTTTTCATGTTGCACCATAGGTGCAGAGACACGAGTTCCAGACCAGTAGTAGCAGCTGCATTCCAGTGTACAGAGTTACAGTGAGTCCTCTTCATTCAAGGATGATATGATGTTATTTTATTTTATTTGTTATTTCAGCTCAGTTTTGCTAGACGGACATAGTTGGAGACATGTTCCTTCAACTCCTTATTCAGACAGTATTTAGAGGCTTTCAGATTTATTTTAGATTTGATATATTTTTCAGTTGTTTTGGGTATCTTTCACCTGCCCGGATGTTACTATTTCATAGATTCTTTATTCAGTTGAACCTTATAGCCTACATGTTTATGTTTTTCGCATTATTATATTATATATTGTAGTGCACAGGTACATATATCAGTCATGGGTGAGCTTTTGGTCCTTCGGGGTTATAAGCACCGTGTACCATTCCAGTTCAGAAAAATCAAATTGTTACAAACTTGGTATCAGAGCCTAAGGTTCAATAGAGTCCTAAGAAGTCTGAAAGCCGCATCTAGTAGAGTCTTGTGCATGGGTGTGTTGCATGCCACATTTATGTACAGGAGGCTATGAGATGTTTTAGGAGCAGTTTCCCTTCTTTCAGTATTTATGTCTTGCCAATGAGCATAATCACAAGTCAGTCTCTCATTCTAATCTGCTTCTTCTCTTAATTTCAGAACATATCTCCTAAGAGAAGAAATCAGTTAGCCCCTTAGTCCGAAGAACCTTTGGGCGATCATGTCTCTCATGCAGAATTTACAGCTGCATTCACCACACTTACTCAGTCTATGGCTACCCAAAATGAACAGCCACCAGTTATTCTGGCCAATCCAGTGACCAATTCCACAGCAGGTAGGATTTAGGATTTCCCCCGAATGAACCCTCCATCTTTCTTTGAGTCTATGTCAGATGAAAACACTCAAGAATTCATTGACCAAGTCCAAAAGGTCATTGATATCATGGGAGTTACTTCTGTTCAGAGTACTGAGTTAGCCACATACCAATTACAGGATGTCGCTCATACTTGGTACAAATAGTGGAAGTCCGAGAGGGTAGACAATGCATGTCCTATTGAGTGGGAGAAATTTTCACGGCTTTCTTAGATAGATTCTTTCCCAAAAGCTGAGAGAGGCCAAAGTTCTTGAGTTTATAAACCTCAGTTAGGGAAATATAAGGTTAGAGAGTAGTCTCTTAGATTTACTCAGCTAGCCAGATATACCCCTCATGTGGTTGTAGATAATAGGGCTAAGATGAGCAAGTTCGTGTCAGGGGTGAGTGATAGCGTGGTAAATAAGTGTAGATCTGCGATGCTGAACAATGATATGAGTTTATCCAGGATCATGACCCATGCTCAGCAAATAGAAAAGTAGAAGGTTTGGACTAGGGAGAGATAGAACAAGAGAGTAAGGTCAGGCAGTTTCCATTTTGCTCAACCCAAATCAGAAAGAGGAAACAGTTCACAGTTTTGTCCTAAGTCATCAGCTCCAGCTCATTCTTCTGCCAGTGTTCCATCTTCTTCCTCCGCCAGTGTCCCAGTTTTGAAATTCAGAGACAAAAATAGAGATAGAGAACCAGGGTCTAAATCTCAGAGCCATGTTAGAAGTGCCCAAACAAATCCCCTATATCAGACTTGTGGTAAGAACCATAAGTGTATTTGCAGAGCCGGTAGTGATGTCTATTTTAGTTGTGGCAAGCCAGGCCAAAGGATTACAGAGTGTCCTCAGCCAGGTCCTCAGGGTCATCAGAACTGTTCCACATCTCTGTCTGGTCGCTCGAACCAGAAGAGTGCCACTTCCAGTGCTACTAGTAGGCAACGCCCAAACAGACTTTATGCTCTTCAAACCTAATAGGATCAGGAAAATTCTCCTGATATCATTACTGGTACATTATAGATTTTCCATGTTCATGTTTATTCTTTGCTAGACCCAGGTGCATCCTTGTCTTTTGTGACTCCATACATAGCAAGCGATTTCGAAATCAGTATCGAAATTTTAGCAGAGCCCTTTTTAGTCTCTACCCCAGTAGGTAAAACTATCATAGCTCAGTGGGTATGCAAGAACTGCCTGGTTATGATATTTTATAAATCCATGTCAGCAGGTTTAGTCGAGTTAGAGATGACTGACTTTGATGTCATTCTAAGCATAGATTGGCTTTATTCCTTCTACACCATAGTCGACTACAAAAACAGGATAGTTCAGCTTTAGTTCCTGAATGAGCCCGTTCTAGAGTGGAAGGGTAGTACCTCAACATTTGGGGTCAGCTTGTTTCCTACCTTCAGGCAAAGAAAATGATTTCTAAGGGGTATATGTATCATTTCGTGCATGTTAAGGATTCAAGTTCCAAATATCCCAGTCTCGAATTAGTCCTGCTGGTTAATAAATATTTAGATGTCATTTCCGAAGATCATCTTGCATTCCTCCCGAAAGGGAATAGACTTCGGTATAGACCTTCTCCCAGATACTCAGCCTATTTCTATTTCGCCATACAAAATAGCACCAGTAGTAATCGAGGAACTAAAGGATCAGCTGAAGGATCTCTTAGATAAGGGATTCATTAGACCCAACATTTCCCCGTAGGGCGCACCAATCTTATTCGTGCGCATAAAAGATGGATTTCTCAGGATGTGTATCGATTACCATCAGCTCAACAAAGTTACAGTCAAGAACAATTATCCACTTCCTAGAATAGATGAATTGTTTCACCAACATCATAATGCCAGTTACTTTCCTAAAGACCTCAGATCAGGCTATCATCAGCTCAGAGTTAGAGAATGTGACATCCCGAAGATAACTTTCCATACATGGTATGGTCACTTCGAATTTCTAGTTATGTCCTTTGGTGTTACCAATACCCCTGCAACTTTCATAGACTTGATGAACCATGTGTTCAAGCAGTACTTGGATATGTTTGTCATAGTCTTCATAGATGATGTCCTGGTCTATTCTCTTACAGAGCATGATCATTCAAACCATCTCAGAATTATTCTTCAGACTCTCAAGGATCATCAGTTATTCGCCAAGTTCAGTAAGTGAAAATTTTGGCTAAGATCAGTAGCATTCCTTGGCCATATTATTTTCGGTGATAGCACTAGAGTAGATCCTCAAAAGACTGAAGCAGTAAAAAACTGGCCTCTCCCCATATCTTCATCGGATATAAGGAGTTTCTTGGGTTTGGCCAGCTATTACAGATGGTTTGTCGAGGAATTTTCTTCTATTACATCTCCTATATCCAGATTGACTCAGAAGAAGGTTAAGTTTCAATGGTCAGATTCATGCGAGAAGAGTTTTCAAAAGTTAAAGACTCGACTCACCTCAACTCCAGTTCTAGCTCTTCCAGATAGATCAGACGGTTTTGTAGTCTATTGTGATGCATCCAGAGTGATTTTTGGTTGTGTCCTCATGTATCATGGTAAGATCATAGCCTACGCCTACAGACAGCTAAAGCCCCATGAGAAGAATTATCCTACTCATGATCTTGAGTTAGCAGCCATAGTATTTGCCTTGAAGATTTGGAGGCATTATCTTTATGGAGTTCATGTAGAGCTTTTGAAAGATTATGAAATGAGTGTTCTTTATCATCCGAGCAAGGCCAATGTTGTAGCCGACACTCTTAGTAGGCTCTCTATGGGTAGTATTTCTCACATTAAGGATAGCAAGAAAAAAATAGCTCAGGAAAACCATCAGCTAGCCAGAATAAGTGTTCTCTTAGTCCACTCTTTCGAGGGTGGTGTATGTGTTCAGAGTAGTTCAGAGTCATCACTAGTTTCCAAGGAGAAATAAAAGCAATACAAAGATCCTAGCCATGTAAACCTGAAAGAGTTAGTTCAGAATCAGAAAGTTGAGGTTTTCTCCCAAAGAGAAGATGTTGTTCTTCGTTGTTAGAGTCGTTTGTCCATTTCAGGTATAGATGGCTTGAGGTAGCGAATTCTTGTAGAAGCGCATGGTGCGCGATAATCTATTCATTAAGGGGCCACTAAGATGTACCACAACTTGCGGGAGATCTATTAGTGGAATGGGATGAAGAGAGATATTGCAGAGTTTATGTCAAAGTGCTCTACATGCCAGTAGGTTAAGATAGAGAATCAGAAACCTAGTGGTTTCATGCAATATTTCACCATTCCTACTTGGAAGTGGGAAGAAGTGAACATGTACTTTGTGATGGATTTGTCGAAAACACATCATCAGCATGATTCAGTTTGGATTATTAGAGATAGAATGACCTAGTTAGCTTATTTTCTTCCTATTCGTACTTCTTATTCAGCCGAGGATTATGCCAAACTCTATATCAGGGAGTTGTTCAGATTACATGGTATTCGACTATCTATTATTTCAGACAGAGGTACCCAGTTCACATCTCACTTCTGGAAAGCATTCCAAAAGGGTCTTGGTACCCAAGTTCATCTCAGTATATTATTTCATCCTCAGACAGATGGTCGAGCAGAAAGGACCATTCAGACTCTTGAAGTTATGGTAAGGATGTGTGCAATTGATTTCAAGGGAAGTTGGGATGACCACTTGCGTTTGATTGAGTTTGCATACAACAATAGCTATCATTTAGTATTCAGATGGCTCCATTCGAAGATCTCTATGGTAGGGGATGTAGATCTCCAATCGGTTGGTTCAAAGTTCGTGAGGGCTCATTTATAGGTCCTGACTTAGTATTCGATCTCTTAGAGAAAGTTCAGTTGATCTGAGAGAGACTCCAGGCTGCTCAGAGCCGACAAAAGTCTTATGTAGATGTTCGTAGAAAGGATCTTGAGTTCTAGCTCAACGACTATGTCTACCTCCTTATCTCTCCCATGAAGGGAGTGAAGAGGTTCAGAAATAAAGAGAAGCCAGTCCCCGATATGTCAGTCAATTCAAGATTCTTAGTCACTTCGGTGAGGTAGCTTATGAGCTCAAATTACCTTTAGTTCTAGCCTCAGTTCACCCAGTCTTCCATGTCTCTTTGCTCAAGAAATACGTAGGTTACCCTACAGTTGTAGTCCCTATTCAGAGCATTAACATTCAGAATAGTCTCTCTTATGAAGATATGCCATTCAAAATCTTAGACCATCAGACTCTTAGATTGAGGAACAAAAAAGTCCTTCTAGTCAAGGTTCTTTGGTGAAATCAATCTCATGAGGGAGCTACTTGGGAAGCAGAAGCAGATATGCATACCAAGTATCCTCACCTCTTCTCCACCAATTCAGATCAAGCTCAAGGTAATAGCTCTTCCTAAGCTTACTCAGTTTCATATTTATGTTCCCATCATAAACTTGGTATCTATTACCATTGCATATTCATTCATGCATTCATTTATTAGTCTAGTGTATAATCATGCATCAAATATGCATTCCCATTAGGAGAACTCAGTTATCAGAAGTTTCAGATATGCATTCATGAATCAGTTACTCATGCATCAGATATGCATATCCAGCATGATATGTTTAGCTTATCATTCATGTCCATCATGAGACCATGTTCCAGTAGTTTATGTCTTTTATGTACTCTAGTTTATTGTCTCTCGTCATTTTAGTCTGTCTTATTCAAGCACGAATATTTCCAAGGGGGAGATATTATATTACCCCATATATTTTTAAGCTAGAAAATGAACTGTTATTCCTACACATGAAACCTCATATCCTATGATTCATATTTGACTACATGAATTAGGATGAGTATACTAGTGATAATAGATCTTTTGATGTGTTAAGCATGTTTATAAGAGTCACTTAGAGTAAGTCAAGCTATGAACTTTTGAATCCACCAAGTTTTTGTGTGTGATTTCACATAGCTCATCTTTGAACTAGCATAACTTGGTTTATAGGTAGTATTTTGGAAGATTTACACCCTCCAAATTGTATAGAATTCAATAAGCTTTCTGTCAATAAAAAATTTGCCTAAAAAGGACACTCGATGAAGAAGTTATGGAAATTTAAAGTCTCAACAGCACCATTTCAGTCAGTGGCACATCGCGATATAAGACAAAATGATGTTCGTTAATTTCCAGTGTCTCCCCATGAATCCAGTGCATCGCGGTGAGTTTCCAGGTAATAAACGGGTGGAAACTCGATGTCTTCACGTCGTGCCGAAGGCCCAAATCGGGTAATTTTCATAAAAATTAAGTGACGCATCTAGAGGGGTATTTGGGTCATCATTCCCCCCATATAAGTCCCAAACTCGGGATTGAATCCCCAGATCAGGTCTTTACATTACTTTTTATCAAAATTCTCTCAAAAACAACCAAGAACAAGTCTAGGGTTCAATTGGGGGTTTCAAATTCCAAGCTTATTTCTCTACTATCTTCACGGATTCTTAATCTAAGGTATGCGTAGTGCTCATCTATGGATCCAATCCATTCATAGAGCTCAAGAACCATGTTTTAAATACTATTTTGTGAACTTTTTATGGTGATATGAGCATGTACATGTTGATGATTGTTTTTTAAGTTTTAAGATGATATCTAAAGGTGTTTTCATGGAATATATATGGTTGTTAGTTGAAAACTGTAAACTTTAGGTGGTGTAAAATGGTACAAGTTATGAAAAAAACTTATGCCTTAAAGAATGCATGCTAGGTGTTTGATAAAATGCTTGGGATGCTAGGAATTTATGTTTACATGGTTCCATGATATCTAAATGACAAGTCTATGTTAGCTATTTACTTAAATATGAATTCCATGCTATTGATGTGTTGCTATTGTTGTGGTAAGAAGCATGTATGATAATGGATATGTATAATATATACACAAAATATATCCATGCAATCCCTACAATGTTTAAGATGTTGAATAACTACATGAAGTATAAGATCCCCTACTTATGATATTATGAATTATGGACTCCAATCTCATGATCAAGTCATGTCATGTGTGTCAGTTTCTTTCTATCGAGTCCTGGGGGTATTCGTACCCACAAAATATAGTTATTTGCCTAGAGCCATGTCATGTTGTCATGATAATATTAGTGAAGCTATAATCTATAGAACTCAGTCAGTTATGTGACTCAGGAAACCTCAGAAATCTCATGATCTCAGTTAAATCTCAGATAGTAGTACTATTTTGTTAGTCAACGGAAGTTAGTTAATCAATCCATGTTTAGTCAATTGAATCATGTTCAGTCTCTTTAGATGGGAGTAGAAGTTAGAACCGAGTGAACCCAAGGATGGGAACTCACCTACCAGTTTAGGGTGTGATTCTTAGCAGTCATCCTTGCATTCTAGAACTATGTAGCCAGCATAGGTTGAGATATCTTAACCTGTCAGATTAGGGTTGATGAGGTGGATTAACCAGTCAGTTCAGGGTTCCCATTGCTCTCGTTTCGAGTACCTTCCAGCTAAGGGTCACTCACAACAGTCCTTACCAGTGGTGCAGTATTGACACCCCTCTAGTTGGGGCAGAGATTGGACCCTAGCTTAGCAATAATGGCACACATGGGGCATGTCGATTAAACAACTACCTCCCACAGTTTTAGATTCAGTCTCAGTAAAAGAACTCAGAAAGTTCTTCTAATATTAGTATACTAGGACTATTAGATGCAGTCAAATTCATTATAGCATGGCACTCAGAAATTTCCATCAGATTCAAGACTGTCAGACACAGTCGCCCATGTTATCAGAACTACTGTTTCAGTCATGTCAGTTATCAGTAAACCATGTATTAGCGTACAGATTTAGATATCATGTACTCACGATCTTAGTTACTATGTATGTATGTTTGTAGTCTTATGTTTATATTAGTCAGCCAGTTAGAATTATTCATGCATGTAAACCCTTTTCATTAGCCTGCCTCACTCGTATACTCAGTACTCCAATTGTTCTGATGCATTTCCGCTATGGTGCTTTGTTTTCATGTTACACAATAGGTTCAGAGACATGAGTTCCAGACCAACAATAGCAGCTGCATTCTAGTATACAGATTTACAGTGAGTCCTCTTCATTCGAGGATGATACGATATTATTTTATTTATTTATTATTTGAGCTTACTTTTGCTAGATGGAGTTAATTGGAGACATGTTCCTTCAACTCCTTATTTAGGCAGTATTTAAAGTCTTTTAGATTTAGTTCAGATTTGATTCTGTTTTTAGTTATTTTGGGTATCTTTCACCCACACGGATGTTACTATTTTACAGATTCTTTATTCAGTTGAAACTTATGGCCTACAAGTTCATATTTTCCATATTATTACATTATATATTGTAGAGCACAGGTACAGATATCAGTCATGGGTTAGCTTGTGGTCCTTCGGGTTCATAAGCATCGTGTAGCATTCTGGTTCAAAAAAATCGATGTGTTACATTATGCTTTTCAAGATCATGCCATGCTTTACTTTCTATGCTATCGAGTCCTGGGGTATTCCATACCCAAAAATCTAGCAGTTTACCTAAAGCTAAAGTAGTTATAGAATAGTCTCAGTAATGTCATGAACAATAGTACTCAGTCAGTTACAAAACTAAGTTAAGCTCAGTATCAGTCTAATTCAGTTTAGTATAATCATCAGTGCCATTAACTCTGGAGTAGGGTGAAGCACAGAGTGAACCCAAGGATGGAGGCTCACCTTCCAATAGAGGGTGTGATCCTTAGAAGCAGTCCTTGCATTCCAGAACTACATATCCAGCGTGGGTCGAGATATCAATCTTCCAGTTGAGGGTTGACAAGGTGTTTTACCTGCCAGTTAAGGATACCACCATTCTCATTCAGGTCTGGTAGGGTGACTCTTCAGCTTGTCCTTACCAGTGGCAAGGTGCTGACACACGACTGGGTTATAGGTTTGACCCCAGTTATCTTATTTGGGGCATATTGGTTAGATGATTACCTTCCACAGTTTTAGTTTCAGTCTTAGTATAGAACTTAGTTCAGTTCAACAGAGTATGGACTGTCAGATACAGTCACTCAATATCAGTAATTCAGTTATCAGTAATCTCAGATATCAGTTACTCGGTACCAAAAATCATTACTTAGCTTTAGAAAAAGCTCAGATATAATATACATGTATATGCATAGTATTGCATACTAAGTATTTTCCAATAGTTCTAGGTATCTATGTGCTCTTATTCAGTTACTTCATATAATTCATACACTTAAAATTCATGCATATGAACCCTTGCATTCAGCCTTACCTCATCTTGTATACCAGTACATTCCATGTACTAATGCATACTTTTTCTTTGTACTATGAAATCTCCTATCATAGGTTTGGATCTCGGGTTCCTGGCCGTGCTTAGACTGATTTCGATATCAGTAGCTAATTTAGTAGTGAGTCCTCATCTATTGAGGCTATCCTTTTAGTTCAGTACTACAGTAGATTCAGTATCTTATTAGTCAGAGTTAGTTGGGGGGCTTATCTGATCAACTTCACTTTTAGAATATTCAGATAGAGGCTTTTTAGACTAGACTAGTTTAGGCAGTATTCAGTTTTTAGATGATATCATTAGTTTCTATTTATCAGTATTAAGATTATGAACCTTATGGAAATTCAGCCTATTTTCCATATTATTTTAGTATTATTATTTCATATTCACAGAAGGTACCCGCCATGTATTAGCTTGTGGTCCTTTTGGGTCTTAAGCACCATGTGATATCCGGGGTGCAGAATTGAGGTATTACAAACTTGGTATTAGAGCGTAAGGTTCTATAGAGTCCTAGGGAGTATGAAAGCCACATCAAGTAGAGTGTTGTGCATAGGTGTGTAGCGTTCCATACTTATGGGCAAGAGGCTATAAGATATTTTTAGGAAAGTTTCCCTTCTTTTAGTATTCATGTCGTGCAAGTGAGAATGAGCTCAATTTAAACTTTCAATCAAATCTTTTTATTCTTTCTATTTACAGAACATGCCACCCAAAAAGACCAATGGAAGAAGAATAAAAAACCAGCCGGCACCTCAGCCCATTCAGGCAGATCCCCTGGATGATCATGTCTCCCATGCAGAATTCAAAGCTGCATTCACAACTCTAGTCTATTCTGTAGCTACTCAGAATAAGCAGCCAGCTTCTATTCAGGCTAACCCAGTGGCCAATACCACTGCAGCAAGGATTTGGGAATGTACTCGAATGAATCCTTCCCCATTCTTAGGATCTAAGTTTGAAGAGGATCCAGAAGAGTTCCTCAATCAGGCTTAGAAAGTCATAGATATTATGGGAGTGACTTTTAATGAGGGTGATGAGTTAGCTGCCTATCAGCTACAAGATGTAGCTCTTATATGGTTTAAGCAGTGGAAGGTAGAATAGGGCACAAAAGTAGAGCCCATAGAATGGGAAGAGTTTGCTACTACTTTTCTTGATAGATTCTTTCCCTTAGAGCTGAGAGAAGCCAAGGTGTTAGAGTTCATCAATCTTAGGAAAGAAAACATGACAGTAAAAGAGTATTCCCTCAAGTTTACTCAGTTAGTCAGGTATGCTCCCCATGTAGTAGAAAACAATAGGTTTGGGATGAGCAAGTTTGATTTGGAGGTGTCAGAAAGTATGGTTAAAGAGTGTAGAACTACAATATTAATTAAGAAGATGGGCATATCCAGGATCGTGGTCAATGCTCAGGAGATAAAAAAGGCTGAGAATAAAGAGAGAGAGGAAAAGCAAGAGAGCTATAATAGGTAGCATTAATTTCACTCAACCTAAGTCAGAAGATGGTAACCTTTCCTAATTTTATCCAAAATCTTCAGTTACAGCTCCGTCCTCAGCTAGTGCTCCAGTACCTAATTTAAGAAATGGTAACAAAGATAGGCTGCCAGGCTCTACATCTCAGGGTAGTGTCAGCAGTGCTCGAAAAAATTCTCTTTCCCAGAAGTATGGCAGAAACCACCAGGGTGTCTACAGGGTTGGCAGTGATATTTGTTTTGGTGATGGCAAGCCAGGCCATCGAATTAGAGATTAGCCTTAGTCAGGTTCTCAGGATCAATATAATTGTCCCCAACTCAGTCCGATCGCTCGAATGAGCAGGGTGCCACCTCCAGTGCCACCAGTAGGCAATGCCCAAATAGTCTTTATACACTTAAGTCCGAAAAAAATCAAGAAAGTTCTCCTGATGTGGTCACTAGTACGTTACAAATCTTCTATTTACATGTTTATACCTTATTAGTTCTAGGAACTTCTCTATCTTTTGTAACTCCTAACATAACATTTAACTTTAAGGTCAAACAAAAAATATTAATAGAACTCTTCTCAGTCTCTTCCCCAATGGGTCAGTCTATCATAGCCCGGTGGGTATATAGAAACTGTCCGGTTATCATATCTTAGAAATCACTTCTATAAACTTAGTAGAGTTAGAGATGATTGATTTCGACATCATTCTCGACATTGATTAGCTCTATTCAAGACATGCTTTAGTTGATTATAGAAATAAAATTGTTCATTTTATGTTTCCAAATGAACTAGTCCTTGAATAGAGGAGTAGTACTACAGCGCTTAAGGGTCAATGGATTTCATACCTTAGAGCGAGAAAACTGATATCAAGTGATGTATCTATCATCTTGTATGATTCATAGATTCTAGTTCAGAGACTCCTAGTCTTGAGTCGGATTTAGTAGTAAATGAATTCCCAGATTTATTTCCTGAAGATCTTCTTGGAGTTCCTTCCATAAAGAAAATTGTCTACGAAATAGACCTTCTTCCAGATACTCAGCCCATATTTATTCCACTATACAGTATGGCACCAGTTGAACTCAGAGAGTTAAAAAAAATAGTTAAAGGAACTTTTAGACATGGGGTTCATCGGACTTAGCATTTCCCCGTGGGGCGCACCAGTCTTATTCGTAGATAAGAAAGACGGCTCTCTTAGAATATTTATATACTTCCCTCAGTTGAACGTGGTCACAATCAAGAATAAATACCCACTTCCTAGAATTGATGATTTTTTTACCAACTTCAAGGAGCCAGATACTTTTCTATTATGGACCTCAAATCAGGCTATCATTAGCTCAGAGTTAGAGAATGTGACATTCCGAAAATAACATTTTGAACTCGATATGGTCACTTCTAAATTATAGTCATGTACTTTGGTCTTACTAATGCCCCAACAGATTTCATGGACTTAATGAATCATGTGTTCAAGCAGTACTTGGACATGTTCGTTCTAGTCTTCATCGATGACATTCTTTTCTATTCTCATAGCGAGAATGATCACACAAATCACCTCAAAATCATACTTTAGACTCTTAGAGCCCATCAGTTGTTTGCCAAATTTTGTAAGTGCGAATTTTGACTAAGGTCAGTAGCATTCCTTGGTTATATTATTTCAGTGATGGCATTAGAGTTGATCCTCAAAAGACCGAGATAGTGAGAAACAAGCCTACACCAATTTCTAAATCAGATATTAGGAGTTTTTTGGGTTTAGCTGGCTATTACCGTTGGTTCGTTCAAGGGTTTTAGTCGATTGGATCCCCCATGTGCTAATTGACTCAGAAAAAAGTCATGTTTCAGTGGCTAAATTTATGTGATAAGAGTTATCAGGAGTTGAAGACTCGACTCACTACATCCCCAGTTTTAACTCTACCAAATGGTTTAGACGGGGTTTTCGTGTACTGTGATACATCCATAGTATGCTTAGGTTGTGTCCTAATATAGAAAGGTAAGTTTATGGCCTATGCCTCCTGACAACTTAAGCCCTATGAGAAGAATTACCCTATCCATGATTTTGAGTTAGCATCTATAGTGTTTGCGTTAAAGATTTGAAGGAATTACTTATATGGGATGCATGTTGATATGTTCACAGACCAAAAAAGCTTGTAGTATGTCTTCTCTTAGAAAAATTTAAAGAAGGTGCTTAGAGTTTCTGAAAGATTATGACATGTGCTGTATCATTCGGGCAAGGACAATAAGTGGCGGATGCTCTCACTAGGTTGTCTGTGGGTAGTGTTGCTCATGTTAAGAATAATAAAAAGAGCTTAGTTCAGGAATTTCATCATCTTGCACGACTAGGTATCTACGTATTCAATTCCATAGAGGGTAGTGTACGGGGTACAGAATAGTTCAGAATCAACTCTGGTTTCCAAAGTAATGGAAAAAAAGGATAGAGATCCCAGTCTAGTTAAGATAAAAGAGTCAGTCAAAGATCTAAAAGTAGAGATTTTCTCCCAAAGGGGAGATGGTGTGTTGTATTGCAAGGGTAGGTTATACGTGCTAGGTAAAGATTACTTGAGGCAGCAAATTCTTGCAGAAGAGCATGGCGGGCATTGCTCGATTCATCCAGGGGATAATAAGATGTACCACAATTTGTGGGAGATCTATTAGTGGATTCGGATGAAGAGAGACATTAAAAAGTTTGTTGCTAATTTCTCTATGTGTCAGCAGGTTAAGATTGAGCACCATAAGCCTAGCGGATCTATGCAGGAGTTTAGTATTCCTACGTGGAAATGGGAAGAAGTGAACATGGACTTTGTAATGGGTTTGCCTCGTATTCATCATTAGCATAATTCGATTTTGGTTATTGTAGGTTCAGTCATGCAACCATGTTTCAGTTGGGCTTGTTGGTTAAGAAGAGGCCAATGTAGTAGCTGACGCTCTCAGTAGAATGTCTATGGGTACTTCTTATTCAGCTGAGGACTATGCCAAACTCTATATCACAAAGTTGGTCAGGTTACACAGAGTCCTAGTATCCATCATTTTAGATAGAGGTACCCAGTTTACCTCTTATTTTTGGAAAGCATTCCAGAAGGGGCTTACTACCGAAGTTCACCTCAGTACATCTTTCCACCCTCAGACAGATGGTTAAGCAGAAAAGACTATTCAGACTCTATAAAATATGTTATAGGCATGTGGAGTTGATTTTGAAGGTATTTGGGATGACCACTTTCCTTTGATCAAATTCTCATATAATAACAGTTATCATTCATGTATTCAAATTCCTCCGTTTGAAGCTCTTTATGGTAGGAGATGTAGATATCTAATTAGTTGGTTTGAAGTAGCTGAGGCTACAGTTGTAGGGACTAATTTAGTGTTTGATGCCTTGGAGAAATTTCAATTGATCAGAGAAAGGCTTAAGGCATCCTAGAGCCGAAAGAAATAGTTTGTAGATGTGAGGAGAAAGGATCTAAAGTTTGAGATTGGTGATTTTATGTTCTTGAAAATCTCTCCCTTAAAGGGGGTGAAGATGTTCATCAAGAAGGGAAATAACAGTCCCCGATATATCTATCCTTATAGAATTCTCAGCTATTTCACAAAGGTAGCTTATGAGTTTGAGTTGCCTTCAGATATAGATTCAGTACACCTATTGTTCCAACTCTCCTTGCTAAAGAATGCATTAGTGACCTAGAAGTCATAGTTATCTTAGAGAGCGTGGATATTAAGAATGATCTCTCTTTTGAAGAGGTTCCAGGATAAATCCATGATCGTCAGATTTGTAGACTGAGGAACAAAAAAGTTCCCTTGGTCAAAGTTCTTTCGCGGAATCAATCCATTGAGGGAGCTACTTATGAAGTGGAAGCAGATATGTAGACCAAGTATCCTTACTTGTTCTCTGCAAACTCAGATTCAGCGTAAGGTAACAACCTTCCTTAGTTTTACTCAGTTCTATGTTCAGTTATAGTTACAAATTTGGTCTTTATTACTGTTGCATATCATCCTCATAAAAGTCATGCAATCATGAATCAGTTCAGTTATGTGATCACGCATTAGTTATGCATGTTCAGTATGGAAATTTAGTTTATCAGTAGTTTCAGTCATGCAACCATGTTTCAGTTTTGCTTGTTCAGTGTGTAAACCCAATCCTTATTTTAATCAGTCTCATTTGAGAATGAATGTTCCAAAGGGGTAGATATTATAATACCCCATATTTCTCTAGCTTAGTTTAACACTCAGTATATGAGTATTCTGATATAAAAAAATTTAAAATACTTAGAATTATCCAATTTAATACCTGCCATTGTGTAGGAAATTCATTTAGCTGTCCAACGATATAAAATTCACCTAAATCTGATACTCAGGCAAAGAGTTAGAGAAATTTTAGTAAAATAGTGTGCCACTAGAGCAGCACCGCGTCATGGAGCCAGTTCAAATGGCATTCATCAATTTCTAGTGAAGCTCCACAATAATGGCATGCCGCTCCAATGTTCAAGTTTACAATTTTCATTTTTTAGTGAGGGACTGCGATCCTACCACATCACGCCAAGGGCCATTTTCCCAATTGTAAAAATTTAGTGAGACTCCGCGATGGTGCCACATTACGCCAAGGGTAAATTTCACACTCATCTTTTTTACACAGTACCCAGTCGAATACCATTGGATCATCCCAATACTACTGTGTCGTGGTGGAGGCCAAAATCGGCAATTCCAATGACAAATTATAATTTCTTTCCACGGGTAATTTGGTATTTTTTTCCATTACCTTAATTAGTCTTAAACACAAATTTAACCCCTAAATAAACTATTATGTCATTATTCACTCAATTTTTCTCAAGGAAAAATAATTCTCCCTCAAATTAATAAAACCCTAGCGTCAAGAGTCAAGAACAAATCATAAGGAATCATTCAACAACCTTCAATAACTCATCTTCTTAGGTATGTTAGGTGTTCATCTATGGGTTCCTTTCATCCATAGAGCACAAGAATCCCTATTTAAAATTACAAGCTTATTGATTCATGATTTACATGCTTAAATTGGATTGTATTCATGTTCATGATATTATTTGGGTTTCAATCCATAATTAATTATAAGTTCCATGAAGTTAAAATGTTATGTAGAATTATATGATTTACCTGTTAAACCCATGAATTTACAAATTTATTATTGTATCCATGATGTCCATATGTTTACTAATGTTATGTGAAATCCCCAAGTGTTTGATAAAATGATCATGTGAATTAAATAGTGAGATCATGACATGTTATTATGTTTTCCCATTCATGTACAAGTTTATGTATATCAAGTTTTTGACAAAATGCCTAGGTGAACGTATTGTCAACAAGTATCTATTGTTATGCTTTTCAAGATTATGTCATGCTTTACTTTCCATGATATTGAGTCCTAGGGGTATTCAATACCCAAAAATCTAGTTGTTTACTTAGAGATACAATAGTTAGAGAATAGTCTTAGTAATGTCATGAATAGTAGTATTCAGTCCATTATAGAACTCAGTGAAGCTCAATATCAATCTAGTTTAATTCATTATAATAATCAGTGTCATTCAGTTAGGAATAGGATTCAGCACCAAGTGAACCTAAGGATAGGGCCTCACCTTCCAGTAGAGGGTGTGACCCTTAGAAGCGCTCCTTGCGTTCTAGAACTACATAGCCAGCATAGGTTAAGATATCAAACTGCCAGTTGAGGGTTAACAAGGTGTTATACCTGCCAGTTGAGGGTACCACTATTCTCATTTCAGGCACTTTCCAGGTGAGGGTGACTCTTCAGCTTGTCCTTACCTGTGGCATGGTATTGACACCCTTCCAACTGGGGTTATAGGTTGGAGCCCAATTATCTTATTTGGGGCTTATCGATAAGATGATTACCTCCTACAGTTTCAATTTCAGTCTCAGTATAGAACTTCATTCAGTTCTACAAAATCAAGACTGTCAAATACAGTCACTCAGTATCAGTTATTAGTAATCTCAGATATTAGTAACTCAGTACTAGAAATTAGTACTCATCTTCTGTAAAAGCCCAGATACACTATACATATATATGCACATTATTGCATACTCAATAATTTGTAATAGTTCCAGTTATACATGTGCTCTAATTCAGTTACTTCATATTATTCATTCAGTTATTGTTCATACATATGAACCCCTGTATTTACCCTTACCTCATCTAGCATACTAGTACATTCCACGTACTGATATATACTCTTTCTTTAGTCTATGATGTCTCATATCATAGGTTCGGATGTTTAGGTTCTTGATCGCGCTTAGACAAATTCAGATATTAACAGCAGAATCAGTAGTGAGTCCTCATCTATCGAGGATATTTTTTTAATTCAATACTATGATAAACTTAGTATCTTATTAGTCGGAGTTAGTTGGGGGCTTGTCCAATCAACTCCACTTTCAGATAGTTTAATTAGAGGCTTTTCAGTCTAGACTAGTTGAGACAGTATTCAATTTTTAAATGATATTATCAGTTGATATTTATCAGTATTCAGATTATGATCCTTATGGCAATTGAGCCTATTTTCTACATTATTTCAATATTTTTATTTAGTGATCATAGCAGGTATAGGTCATGGGTTAGCTTGTGGTCGTTCGGGGTTGTAAGCACTGTGTGATGTTTGGAGTGCAGACTTGATGCATTACAAACTTGGTATTAGAGCCTAAGGTTCAATAGAGTCCTAGAGAGTCTGAAAGTCTCGTCAAGTAGAGTCTTATGCATGTGTGGGTAGTGCGCCATACTTATGGGCCAGAGGCTATGAGAAGGTTTTAGGAAAGTTTCCCTTCTTTCAGTATTCAAATCATGAAACTGAGCATGAGCTCAAGTTAAAATATCATTGTAATCCTTTTCTTCCTTCTATTTATAGAACATTCCTCCAAAAAATACCAATGAAAGAAGAATAGGAAACCAGCCAGTAACTCAACCCGTTCAAGAAGATCCCCTGGACGAGGAGGTCTCCCTTGAAGAATTCAAAACTACGTTCACCACTCTAGCCCATTTTGTAGTAGCTAAGAATGAATGGCTAACTACTATTCATGCTAACATAGTGGACTATACAATTGAATCCAGGATTCGGGACATCACCCAAATGAATCCTCCCTTATACTCAAGATCTAAATCTTAAGAGGATCCATAAGAGTTCCTCGATCAAGTTCATAAAGTCACAGATATTATGGGAGTAAATTCCAGTGAGAATGTTGAGTTAGCGGCCTATTATCTACAAGATATAGCTAATATATTGTTTAAGTAGTGGAAGGTAGACAGGGGCACAGATATAGAGCTAATAGAATGGGAAGAGTTTGCTACTGCTTTTCTTGATAGATTCTTTCGCTTAGAGCTAAGAGAAGCCTAGGTGTTAGAGTTCATCAATCTCAGCAATGCAACATAACAGTAAAAGAGTATTCCCTCAAGTTTACTCATTTAGCTAGGTATGCTCCCCATGTAGTAGCCGACAATAGGTCCAGGATGAGCAAGTTCATGTCAAGGGTGTTAGAATGTGTGGTTAAGAAGTGCAGAAATGAGATGTTAATTAAGGAGATAGACATATCTAGGCTCATGGTCTATGCTCTATAGATAGAAGAGGCTAAGAATAAAGAGAGAGAGAGGGCCATAACCAATAGATTCATTTCACTCAGCCTAATTCAGAAGGTAGTAACTGTTCTAAGTTTCATCCAAAATTTCTGCTCCAACACCATCGTCAGCCAGTGTTCTAGTACCTAAGTTAAGAAATGGTAACAAAGATAGGATGCCAGGCTCTAGATCTTAGGGTAGTGTCAGCAGTGCTAGATCAAATTCTTTATGCTAGAAGTATGGCAGAAACCACCATGGTGTCTGCATGGCTGGCAGTGATGATTGTTTTGGAGGTGACAAACTAGACCATCGAATTAATGATTTTTCTCAATAAGGTTCTCAGGGTCAGTATAATAGTTACCTAGCTCAGTCTGGTCGCCCGAATCAGCAGGGTTCCACCTCTAGTGCCCTCAGTAGGCAATGCCCAAACAGGCTTTATGCACTTCAGTCCAGACAAAATCAGGAAAGTTCTCCTGAAGTGGTCACTGCTACGTTACAGATTTTTCATTTATATGTTTATGTCTTATTAGATCCAGGAGCTTCTCTATCTTTTGTAACTCCATACATACATTCAACTTTCTCAATCTCTACCATAGTGGGCCAATCTATCATGGCCCAACAGGTAAACAAAATTGTCCAATTATGAATCTCAGAAAGTCACTTTAGCAGACTTAGTAGAGTTAAAGATGACAGATTTAGAAGTCATTCTCGGTATGGATTGTCTCCATTCATGCTATGCCTCAGTTTTTTGTAGAAATAGAATTATTCATTTTTAATTTCCAAATGAACCATTCCTTTTATGGAAGGGTAGTACTACAGCCTTAAGTGTCGGTTTATTTCATACCTTAAAGTGAGAAAAATGATATCTAAGGGATGAGTCTATATCTTGTATGGGTCACAGACTCTAGTTTCGAGACTCCTAGTCTTGAGTCAGTTCTAGTAGTAAATGCATTCCCAAATATATTTCCCAAAGATCTTCCTGGAGTTCCTCCCATAAGGGAAATTGACTTTGAAATATACCTTCTTCCTGGTACTCAGCCCATATTTATTCCTCTATACAAAATGGCACCAGCTAAACTCAGAGAATTAAAAGAACAGTTACAAGACCTTTTAGATAAGGGGTTCATTAGACCCAGCATTTCCCTATGGGGTGCACCAGTCCTATTTGTGCATAAGAAAGATGGCTCTCTTAGAATGTGTATAAACTATTGTGAGTTGAACAAGGTCAAAATCAAGAATAAATAACCACTTCCTAGAATTAATGATTTTTTCGACCAACTTCAAGGAGCCAGTTACTTTTCTAATATAGACCTTAGATTAGGCTATCATCAGTTAAGAGTCAGAGAATGTGACATTCTAAAAATAGCTTTCTAGATCCGGTATAGTCACTTCGTGTTTTTAATCATATGCTTTGGTCTCACTAATGCCCAACAGCTTTCATGGACTTAATGAATCGCGTGTTCAAGTAGTACTTGGAGATGTTCAATATAGTCATCATTAATGACATTCTTGTCTATTCTCATAGCGAGAATGATCACATAGATCATCTCAAAATTGTACTTCAGACTCTCAGAGCCCATCAGTTGTTCGCTAAATTCAGTAAATGGAAACTTTTTCTAAGTTCAGTATCTTTATTTGGTCACATTATTTCCGTAGATGGCATTAGAGTTGATCCTCAAAATACTGAGGGTATGAGAAACTAGCCTAGACCCATTTCTCCATCAGATATCAGGAGTTTCTTGGGTTTAGCAGGCTATTACCATTGGTTGGTTAAAGGGTTTTTGTCTATTGCATCCCGTATGTCCAGATTAACTTAGAAACAAGTTAAGTTTCAGTGGTTAGATTCGTATGAAAAGAGTGTTTAAGAGTTGAAGACTCGACTCACTACATCCCCAGTTTTGACTCTACCAGATGGTTCAAATGGGTTTGTTGTGTACTGTGATACATCCATAGTTGGTTTGGGTTGTGTCTTAATGCAAGGAGGTAAGGTCATAGCCTATGCTTCTAGACAGCTTAAGCCCCATGGGAAGAATTACCCTACCTATGATCTTGAGTTAGCAGCTATAGTGCTTGCCTTAAATATTTGAAGGCATTATTTATATGGGGTTCATATTGATGTGTTCACTGAATATAAAAGCTTCCAGTAAGTGTTCTATTAAAAAGATTTAAATTTCCATCAGAGAAGGTGGTTAGAGTTGTTAAAATATTATGACATAAGTTTTTTGTATCATCCGGGGAAGGCTAATGTAATGGTAAATGCTCTCAGTAGGTTGTTTATAGGTAGTGTTTCTCATGTTGAGAATGATAAGAAGAGGTTAGTTTAGGAAGTTCATCAGCTTACCCGACTAGGTGTCTGTGTTGTCGATTTAGCATAGGGTAGTATATAGGTGCAGAGTAGTTCAGAATCATCTCTAGTCTCCAAAGTAAAGAAAAAGCAGGATAGAGATCCCAGTTAAGTTATGCTAGTAAGAGATCAAAAAGTAGAGGTTTTCTCCTAAGGGGGACATGGTGTGTTATATTGCCAAGGTAGGTTATGTATGCCAGGTGTAGATGACTTGAGGCAGCGAATTATTGAAGAAATGCATGGTGCGCATTACTCGATTCATCCAAGGTCCACTAAGATATATCGCTAAGAGATATATTGCAGAGTTTGTCGCTAAGTGCTCTACGTGTCAGCAGGTTAAGATTGAGCTCTAGAAGCCATGCAGGTCCATGCAGGAGTTCAGTATTCCTACATGGAAATGGGAAGAAGTGAACATGGACTTTGTGACAGGTTTGCTCATACTCATCGTCAGCATGATTTGATTTGGATTATCGTAGATAGGATGAACAAATCATCTTATTTTTTGCCAGTCCATACTTCATTTTGAGCCAAGCACTACGCCAAACTCTATATTAGAGAGTTGGTCAGGTTACACGAAATCCCAATATCCATTATTTCAGATAGAGGTACCCAGTTTACCTCTTATTTTTGGAAAGCATTCCAGAAGGGTCTTGGTACCCAAGTTTACCTCAGTACAGCTTTCCACACTTAGACGAAAGGTCAAGCAGAAAGGACAATAAAACTCTAGAAGATATATTAAGGGCATACGTAGTTTATTTTAAAGGTAGTTGGGATGACCACCTGAGTTTGATCGAATTTGCATATAATAACAGCTATCATTCTCATATTTAGATGGCTCTATTTGAGTCACTTGATGGTAGGAGATGTAGACCTCCAAATGGTTAGTTTGAAGTAGGTGAGGCCACAGTTGTAGGGCCTTATTTAGTGTTTGATACCTTGGAGAAAGTTTAGTTGATCAAAGAAAGGCTTAGGGTAGCCTAGAGCTAAAAAAAATAGTATGTAGATATGAGGGGAAAGGATTTTGAGTTTGAGATTAGTCATTTTGTGTTCTTAAAAATCTCCCCCATGAAGGGGGTGAAGAGGTTCAACAAAAAGTGAAAGCTCAGTCCCCGATATATCTGTCTTTATAAAATTCTCAACGAATTTGGAAAGGTAACTTACGAGTTTGAGTTGCCTTCTAATCTAGCTTCAGTAAACCTAGTGTTCCACGTCTCCTTGATAAAGAAATGCTTTGGTGACCCAGCAGACATAGTTCCATTAGAAGACATAGATATTCAGAATGATCTCTCTTTCAAAGAGGTTCCAATACAAATCTTTGATCGTCAGATTCGTAGACTGAGGAAAAAAGAAGTTCCCTTGGTCAAAGTTCTTTGGTGGAATCATTCTATTGAGCGAGCTACTTGGGAAATGGAAGCAAATATGCGGACCAAGTATCCTCGCCTCTTCTCTGCAAACTCAGATTCAGCTTAAGGTATCGCCTTCCTTAGCTTTATTCATTTTCATGTTCAGTTACAGTTACAAATTTGGTATTCAATACCGTTGCATATCATCCTCATGACAGTTATGCATTCATAAATCAGTTCAATCATGTACTCATGCATCAAATATGCATATTCAGTATGAAAATTCAGTTTATCAGTAGTTTCAGTCATGCAAACATGTTTCAGTAAAGATTGTTCAATGTGTAAACCCAGTCTTTTAGTGTTCCTCAGCTTAATTAGTCTCATTTGAGAATGAATGATCCTATAGGGGAAATATTGTAATACCCTTTATTTCTCTAGCTTAGTTAAACTCTCAGTATATGAGTATTTTGAAAAAAAATTAAAATACATAGAATTTTCCAGATTGAGACCTTCCATTGTGTAGGAAATTTAGTTAGCTTTCCAATGATATAAAATTCACCCAAATCTGATACTCGGTCTAAGAGTTAGAGCAATTTTAGTAAAACAGTATGCCACCTGGTACAGCACCACGTTACAGATCTAGTTCAAATTGCATTCAACAATTTCCAGTGAAGTTCCGCTATAATGGCATATCACACCAATGTTCCAGTTCACAATTGTCATTTTTTAGTGAGGGACAGCGATCCCACCGCGTCGCGCCAAGGGATATTTTCCCAATTATCAAAATCTATTGAGACTCCGCTATGGTGCCGCATCATGACAAGGGTCAATTTCACTCTAATCCATTTTACACAGTTCCCAGTCAAATTCTAGTGGCTGACCGCGATGCCACCACCTCACGGTGGAGGCCAAAATCAGGACTTGCAGTGACAAATTTTTAATTCTTTCCATGGGTAATTTGGTATTTTTTTCATGACCTTAATCAGTCTTAAACATGAAATTAACCCCTAAATTACTTATTATGTCATTATTCACTCAATTTCTCTCAAGGATAAATCATTCTCCCTCAAATTAACAAAACCCTAACTTCAAGAGTAAGGAAAAAATCTCAAGGAATCATTCAAGAACCTTCAAATACTCATCTTCTCAGGTATGTTAGGTGTTCATCTATGAGTTTCTTTCACCCATAGAGCCAAAGAATCTCTTTTTAAAACTCCAAGCTTATTGGTTCATGATTTACATGCTTAAATTTGATTGTATTCATGTTCATGATATTATTTGGATTTCAATCCATGATTAATTAAAAGATCCATGTAGTTAAACTTGTATGTATGATGAATTATACGATTTGCATGTTAAGCCCTTGAATTTACAAATTCTTTATTGTAACCATGTTATCAATATGTTTACTAATGTTATGTGAAATCCCTAAGTGTTTGACAAAAAGCTCATGTGAATTGAACAGTGAAATCATGACATGTTCTTATTTGTTCCCATTCAAGTACAAGTTCATGTATCTCAAGTATTAGACAAAATGCCAAGATGAACATATTGTTAACAAGTATCTATTGTTATTCTTCTCAAGATCATGCATGTTTTACTTTCCAAGCTATCGACTCCTGAGGTATTCAATACCCTAAAATCTAGTTGTTTACCTAGAGCTATAGTAGTTACTGTATAGTTGTTTACTGTATAGTCTCAGTAATGTCACAAACAGTAGTGCTCAGTCAGTTACAGAACTCAGTGAAGCTTGGTATCTGTACAGTTAAATTCAGTATAATAATAAATGTCATTCAGTTGGGAGTATGGTTAAGTACCGAGTGAACCTAAGGATGGGAGCTCACCTGCAAGTAGATGGTGTGATCCTTAGAAGACGTCCTTACATTCCATAACTACATAGCCATCGTAGGTCAAGATATCAACCTGCCAATTGAGGGGTGACAAGGTGTTTTACCATCAAGTTCAAGGTACCACCGTTGTCATTCAAGGTACCTGCCAGATAAGGGTGACTCTTCAACTTGTCCTTACGCAAGGCACGGTACTGACACCCTTTAAACTGGGGTTATAGGTTTGACCCCAATTATCTTATTTGGGGTATGTCGATTATATAATTTCCTCACACAGTTTAACTTTCAGTCTCAGTATAGAACTCTGTTTAGTTCTAAATAGTCAGGACTGTAAATACAGTCAATCAGTATTATTAATTCAGGTATTAGTTATCTCAGATATCAGTTAATCAGTACCAGAAATCAGTACTTAGCTTTAGTAAAAGAGCAGATATAGTATACATGTATATGCACAGTATTGCATACTCAGTATATTACAATAGTTCCAGTTATCCATGTGCTCTTATTCAATCACTTTATATAATTCAGAAAGTTACTGTTCATGCATATGAACCCATGAATTAAGCCTTACCTCATCTTGCATACCAGTACATTCCATGTACTAATGCATACTTTTTCTTTGCACTATAATGTCTCATATCATAGGTTCGGACGCTCAAGTTCCTGACCGCGCTTAGACTAATTCAGATATCAACATCAGATTCAGTATTGAGTCCTCATCTGTTGAGGCTATTCTTTTATTTCAGTACTATGGTAGATTCAGTATTTTATTAGTCAAAGTTAGTTGGGGAGCTTGTCCCATCAACTCCACTTTCAGAAAGTTCAGATTGAGGCTTTTTAGACTAGATTAGTTCAAACAGTATTCAATTTTTAGATGATATTATTATTTTCTATTTATTAGTATTCTGATTATAAACCTTATGGAAATTCAACCTATTTTTCACATTATTTTAGTATTATCATTTCGTGTTTGCAGTAGGTACTAGTCATGTGTTAGCTTGTGGAACTATAGGGTTATAAGCACCGTGTGACTCCAGGGTGCAGACTCAGGGCATTAAAATCTTGGTATTAGAGCCTATGATTCAATAAAGTCCTAAGGAGTATAAAAGTCACATTAAGTAGAGTCTTGTGCCTAGGTGTGTAGCATGCCATACTTATGAGCAAGACGCTACGAGATGTTTTTAGGAAAGTTTCCCTTCTTTCAGTATTTATGTCGTGCAAGTGGGCATGAGTTCAAGTTAAATTCTAAATCAAATCATTTTATTTCTTCTATTTATAGAACATGCCACCCAAAAAGACCAACAGAAAAAGAATAGGAAACCATCCATCACCTCAGCCCATTGAAGCAGATCCCCTGGATGAGCATGTCTCCGATGCAGATCAAAGCCGCATTCACCACTCTAGTCGATTTTTTAGCAGCTCAGAATAAATGCCCAGCTGTTGTTTAGGCCATACAAGTGGCCAATACTGCTGCATCCAGTATTGTGGACTTCACCCGAATGAATCCTCCCCTATTCTTAGGATCTAAGTCTGAAGAGGATCAACAGGAGTTCTTCGTTCAGGTTCAGAAAGTCACAAATATTATGGAAGTGACTTCCAATAAGAGTATTGAGTTATCTTCCTACCAGCTACAAGATGTAGCTCATATATCATTTGAGCAGTGAAACGTAGATAGGGGTGTAAATATAGAACCAATAGAATTGAAAGAGTTTGCTACTAGTTTTCTTGATAGATTCTTTCCCTTAGAGCGGAGGAAAGCTAAGATGTTAGAGTTCATCAATGTTAGGCAAGTCTACATGATAGTAAAAGAGTATTCCCTTAAATTTACTCCGTTAGCTAGGTATGCTCCCCATGTAGTAGATGACAATAGGTCCAAGATGAGCAAGTTTGTATTAGGGGTGTTAGAGAGTGTGGTTAAGGAGTGCAGAACTGCATTGTTAATTAAGGAGATAGACATATCCTGGCTCATGGTGGATGCTCAGTAGATAAAAGAGGCTAAGAATAAGGAGAGAAAGAGGGAAAGCAAGAGTTCCAGAATTGGTAGTTTCAATTTCACTCAGCCTAAGTTAAAAGGCGGTAACCGTTCCCAATTTCATCCAAACTCTTCAGTTATAGTTCTGTCCTCAGCCAATGCTCTAGTACCTAAGTTCAGAAATGGTAACAAAGATGGGTTGCCAGGCTTTAGATCTCAGGGTAGTGCCAGCAGTGCTCGAACAAATCCTCTTTGCCATAAGTGTGGAAGAAACCACCAGGGTATTTGCAGGGTCGACAGTGATGTTTGTTTTGGGTGTGGAAAGAAAGGCCACCAAATTAGATATTATTAAAAGTTAGGTTCTCAGGATCAATATAATCGCCCCCCTGCTCAGTCCAGTTTCCCAAATAAATAGGGTGCCACCTCCAGTGCCTCCGGTGGCCAACGCCCAAACACACTTTATGCACTTTAATCCAAAGAAGATCAGGAAAGTTCTCTTGATATGGTCACTGGTATGTTACAAATATTCCATTTATATATTTATGCCATATTTGTTCCAGGATCTTCTCTATCTTTTGTCTCCTTACATAGCAAACAACTTTAAGGTCAAAAAAGAAATCTTAACAAAGCCCTTCTCAATCTCTATCCCAGTGGGTTACTCTATCATAGCCTGGTGGGTATATGGGAACTGTCTGGTTATGATATCTTAGAAAGTCACTTTTGCAAACTTAGTAGAGGTATAGATCATGGATTTTAATGTCATTCTCGACATGGATTGGCTTTAGTCATGCTATGATTCAGTTGATTTTAGAAATAGAATTGTTCATTTTTAGTGTCCAAATGGAAAAGTCTTTGAATAGAGGGGTAGTACTACAAAGCTTAAGGATCGGTTGATTTCATACCTTAGAGAGAGAAAAAGGATATCCAAGGGATGTGTCTATCATCATGTGTGAGTTACAGACTCTAGTTTAGAGACTCATAGTCTTGAGACAGTTCTAGTAGTAAATGAAGTCCCAAATATGTTTCTCGAAGATCTTTCTAGAGTTCCTTCCATGAGGGAATTGACTTCAAAATAGACCTTTTTTTGGATACTCAGCCCATATCTATTCCACTATACAAAACGGCACCAGCTAAACTTAGAGAGTTAAAAGAGCAGTTAAAGGACCTTTAAGACAAAGGGTTCATCAGACCCAGTGTTTCCCCATGGGGCGTACTAGTCTTATTAGTGCATAAAAAGATGGCTCTCTTAGAATATGTATAGACTACCGTCAATTGAACAAGGTCACAGTCAAGAATAAATACCGACTTCCTAGAATTGATGATTTGTTTGACCAACTTCAAGGAGCCAGTTACTTTTATAATATAGATCTCAGATCAGACTATCATCAGCTCAGTTTCAGAGAATGTGACATTCTGAAAACAGCTTTTGAACTCAGTATGGTCACTTCGAGTTTATAATCATAACCTTTGGTCTCACTAATGCCCCAACATCTTTCATGTACTAAATAAATCACATGTCTAAGTAGTACTTGCACATGTTCATTATAGTCTTCATTGATGACTTTCTTTTCTATTCTCGTAGCGATAATGATAGATCACCATAGAATCGTACTTCAGACTCTCAGAGCCCATCAGTTGTTCTCCAAATTTAGCAAGTGGGAATTTTGGTTAAGGTCTATATCATTCCTTGGTCAAATTATTTCAGTGATGGCATTAGAGTTGATCCTCAAAAGATGAGGTAGTGAGAAACTAGACTAGACCAATTTCTCCATCAGATATCAGAAGATTCTTGGGTTTAGCTGGCTATTACCATTGATTTTTTTAAGGTTTTTCATCTATTGCATCCCCCATGTCCAGATTAACTAAGAAGAAAGTTAAGTTTCAGTGGTCAGATTTGTGTGAGAAGAGTTTTCAGGAGTTAAAGACTCGACTCACCGAAGCCCTAGTTTTTACTCTTCCAAATGGTTCAGATAGGTTTGTTGTGTACTGTGATGCATCCAGAGTAGGTTTGAGTTGTGTCCTAATGCAGAGAGGTAAGGTCATATCCTATGCCTCTAGACTGCTTAAGCCCCATGAGAAAAACTACCCTACCCATGATTTTTAGTTAGCAGCTGTAGTGTTTGCCTTAAATATTTAGTGGCATTATTTTTATGGGGTTCATATTGATGTGTTCAGAGATCATAAAAGCTTGTAGTATGTATTCTCTCAGAAAAATTTAGAGAAGGTGATTAGAGTTGTTGAAATATTATGACATGAGTGTTCCGTATCATCTGAGCAACGCCAATGTAGTGGCAGATGCTCTCAATAAGTTGTCTATGGGTAGTGTTTCTCATATTGAGAATGATAAGAAAAGGTTAGTTAAGGAAGTTCATCATCTTACAGGACTAGGTGTCCGCGTAGTCGATTAAGAAGAGGCTAGTGTATGGATATAGAATAGTTTAGGAGATGAAGACCCGACAGACAAAAACCCAAGTGTATGATAAAATGATCATGTGAATTAAATATTGAAATTATGACATATTATTATGTGTTCCCATTCATGTACAAGTTCATGTATCTCAAGTGTTTGACAAAATGCCTAGGTAAACATATTGTTAACAAGTATCTTTTGTTATGCTTTTTAAGATCATGCCATGATTTACTTTCCATGCTATTCAATACCCAATATTCTAGCTTTTTACCTAGAGCTACAGTAATTACAAAATAGTCTCAGTAATGTAATGAATAGTAGTACTCAGTCAGTTATAGACATTAGTGAAGCTTAGTATTAGTTCAGTTCAGCATAATAATTAGTGTCATTCAGTGGGGAGTAGGATTTAGCACTGAGTTAACCCAAGGATGGGGGCTCACCTGCCAGTAGAGGGTTTAATCCTTAGAAGAAGTCCTTGGATTCCAGAACTACGTAGCCAGCGTAGGTTGAGATATCAACATTCTAGGTGAGGTTTGACAAGTGTTTTACCTGCCAGTTATGGGTACCACTGTTCTCATTCAGGGCACCTTTCAGATGAAGGTGACACTTCAGCTTGTCCTTACCCGTGGGCACGGTACTGACACCCTTCCAACTGGGGTTATAGGTTGTACCCTAGTTATCTTATTTGGTGTATGTCGGTTAGATGATTACCTCCCACAGTTTTAGTTTTAGTCTCAGTATAGAACTTAGTGCAGTTCTACATAATCAGGACTATCAGATAAAGTCACTCGGTATCAGTAATTCAGTTATGAGTAATCTCAGATATCAGTTACTCAGTACCAGAAATTAGTACTCAGCTTTAGTAAAAGCTTAGATACAGTATAAATGTATATGCACAATATTTCATACTTAATATTTTACAATAGTTCCAGTTATCCATGTGCTCTTATTCAGTTACTTCATATCATTTAGTCAATTACTATTCCTGCATATGAACCCTTTCATTCAGCCTTACCTCATCTAGCATACCAGCATACTCCATATACTGAAACATAATTTTTCTTTGCACTATGATGTCTCATATCATATGTTCGGATGCTAAAGTTTCTGACCTTGCTTAAACAGATTCAGATATCAGCAACAGATTCTGTAGTGAGTCCTCATCTATTGAGGATATTCTTTTATTTCAGTACTACAGTAGATGCAGTATCTTATTAGTTGGAGTTAGTTGGGGGGTTTGTCCCATCAACTGAACTTTGAAACAGATCAGTTTGAGACTTTTTAGACTAAAATAGTTCAGACAGTATTCAATTTTCACATGATATTATCAGTTGCTATTTATTAGTAATCAAATTATGAAACTATGGCAATTCAACCTATTTTTTGCATTATTTTAGTATTATTATTTAGTGTTCACAATAGGTACTAATCATGCATTAGCTTGTGGTCCTTCGGGGTGATAAGCACCGTGTGACGTTCAGAGTGCAGACTCAGGGCATTACAACTATGCATATAAGGTAAGGACTATCTGAACAACATAAGATAACTGAACATGAATGCATAAAATTGTATAATCTAAGAATGCATGACTAAGTGCATATCTATTATGTTACTGAGATAATCTAACATCCGAAAGATTGAAGTCTATTAAACTGAATATCTGAAAGTTTGTTCACTTAGTCATGCAAACCTGAATTGACAACACATTAAATACTGACTGAAACTATGAAAGGTATTATCTAACTGACATGATACAATCTGAGCTAATTGGGGTCCAACCTGTTACCCCAATTGGAAGGGTGTCAGTATCATGTTAGGGTACTAATACTGGCTATATGGATCCACTATGATGATATCTCGAAGGACTGGAGTGTCAATCCTAAACTAATGGGTGACCCCCAAGAGGTAGTAAAGCCTAAACTGATGAGTGACTCCTCGAATCCTATGTTGGCTACGTAGTTCTGGAATACAGGGACTGCAACTAAGAATTCTGCCTAAGTGACGAGGAAGCCTCCATCCCTATATTCGCTAGGTGCTAAATCCTACTCCCAACTGAAAGAAATTAATTATTAACTGGAGCATGCACTGATAACTAATAACTGATGAGCTCCAGCCATGGTATTTTGAAAATAATAGTGCATATGAATTTAGAGCTAATTATTAATGTGTAAATTGATACTGGAACTGAAACTGGGCTGAGCTAAGATTAATTGGACTCACAACTAACCATATTAGTGACTGAATAATATAGCTCATGGTATAACTAAAATCATTCTGTAGATACTAAAAACTAGGTAAGCAGCTAAATTTTGGGTATTCATAACTCCCAGGACTCAATAACTATAACAATAGGACATAGTAAAGCTTTGGGGCATAATAAGTAGTCAATAGTCAAAAACCAATCATTAGGGAATTTCATCAAATACTTGGGAATCATGAACTTAAACATGGGAATGTCTTAAACATGAGATCATAGCATGATTATATTACTAAGATAATGAATTGGGGGACTTATATGAAATTCGCTTGGACTTGGACATGGGAGTTTCATCAAAACATGTAAAGATCATAGCTTGAACATAAGAATATCTTAAATATGAGGGAATAATAGAGTTACATGGCAAAATTCATATTGAAATTTATTAAACATGACATGGGAATTTCATCAACCATGTGGAGACCCTAAACTTGTGCATGGGAATGAGCAAGCATGCAAAAATATCATGGCTACATGAATCAATTCAAAACATAGGGATTTGATATAAAGATCATAACATTCAAAATATGTATTGAATCACTCCACTTAAAAACACATATACTCTTAACTTGAAATCAAACACATGAGGATCGTGACATAAAACATGGGAGTAGTTAAACCATGAAGATCACCTAAATTTCAATATTAAAAACATGGGTTAAGGATTTAACATGTGAAAATCACCATTCGCACATATTAAGGAAATTTCAATGAAAACCATTAATAAACATGATACATAATCTAAATTTATGGAAGTTTCATGGATATAATTCATATTAACATGTAAAGATCATAACTTTGAACTTAAAATGTGTTTTTGGACTCCATGGTTGAAAGGGACCTATGGATGAACTCCCACATACCTTAATTAGATGATTTCTTAAAGATTGTCGAATTTGGAAAACCTGAACACTTGGATTCTTGAGAGGAAAAAGATTGAAATTGATCTTGAGGAAAGGGGAGGGTTTACATGAGGTTTTGATGATGAAAAGTGGGTAAATAATTCCCTTTTGAGTGTATTAATTCGTATTTGGATGGCTAGGGTTAAGGGGAATGGAGTAAACTACCCCTTGGACTCTTTTTCTCGTGAAAACTATCATTGCGGCACGGACCCTAGTTAGGTTAAGCATCCCTTGTGACTCGACCCCTAGTCGGGTTAAATAGCCATCACGGTGCAGGGCTATCACAACCCCATACTGCCTCTTACGAAAAAGTCCATAACTTTTCACTCGGGTGTTGGATTAAGGCAAAATTGGTATCGTTGGAAGGCTAACTCATTATCTACAATTAGGTGTGTGCTGAATTGAAAATTTACACATATATCAAAAGTTATACACGTTCAAATTAGATCCTTTTAGAATCGAATACAAAACTTTGGACGCATCAAAGGCTCTTAGCTCAAATTTGTTCTAAGTGATTCCTATGAATATTTTTCACTTCGAAAGCACTTCAGACACTAGGATAAATATCATGACACATGAATTCAAAATTAAATCATGGGATTATAGACTACATGCATAAGAACGATGGTTCAAAGTTTAGCCCAAAAATGTGAGGTGTTACAAGTATTAAAACTTTTAATCAATTTCAACTCACAACATCACAAAGGAAATAGTAGTGCTAATAGTATTGGTTTCTAAAAACTCAATAATGATGTTGTAATCGTCATTTTTTTAGAAACTCTTCCATGATATCAAGGAAGGGTTTCAACACATCATGCTTCCATTTATCATCATCTCCTTCTTTTTCATGTTCCTTCAAAACATTGGTCGCATCAATACGATTCAATGACAACATTTTCACATCCAAGAATCGTTGAATTTTCTCAAGTTGTAGATGAACTAAGTTGCAAGTATTAACTTTAATTTCTTCAACCGCGGATTCAAGAAGCATCTTCTTTGTTGATTCTTCATATGCGTCAAACTTATTTTCTTCTCTAAAGTATTTGTCTATCCCAGGGACACCAATGGATCGTTGGATTCCTTTATCGTAATCTGCTACAGGAAAAAATATTCCCTTCACCTCATCCACTAGCCCTGTATGCGGCATAAATATTAAAGAATTGTTTGAGATATTTGAAGTCCATTTAAGTTATTTGAATAGAACTTTAATTTTTAAAGAGAGAGATTAAAAAGATATTGTAGAAAATATTTTAAAATATTATATGATTATTTTCAAACATCAAGTGTTAATTTTCTAAAAAAACAACTAGTAAAATATTCAAGGTTCATATAAGCTAAGTTGTATATTATTGTTATAAATCATGTGTATATGAGAAAATGGTAGGTGAAGTGTCAAATATCAATTATTTACTGACACTAATAAATTAACCATACATATAAACTAAATAGAAATTAAACTGGCCTATTTGGACCATCTGATCAACCCTTTTGCGAAGAGAAAGGTCAAGTGTATACACGTCAATGTCAATCCAAATAAAACAAATACAGTAGTTAGATTTAAACTCCTATGTAGGATCTTTCACAAGTTTTTTAATTAATGAATTTTACCCACCAACGATGATTGGAACATATCCACGACTTATAATTTTCTCTATGTAGCAAATGTCTTGAGCACAAAAATTTTTAGTCGTGAAATCAGAATCTGGATCAATTTCACCTTACAAATATGAAAATAATTATTGTCAATGTTGCGATTTAACTATATTGATATAGAGAGAGAGAGAGAGAGAAAATTAATATGAAATGCACATATTTGTAATAGTGGTCAAATGATATTCATTCTCACAAAAATCAAGGATTTAACTTATTTATAATTGATCAGGGTCAATAATCCTGATGTCTCGGGTTCATATCTCTAATGTGTTTTAAAATACTAGATAATTTTTCTCCATATATTCAAGCTTTGGTAGGAAAAAATTATTGTCACATAAATCAGCGAGAGGTAGCCAGTTCAAGTAATTAACTTTTAAATATATTATTTATTTCCCACTCAAATTAGTAATTAATGTAATTAAATTTGTCACACACGACAATATCAAAATAATAATATGTATTTTCTCACTAATTCATAATAACTACTATTAAATTATTATAATATGTGTATAGTGTAAATACTTAGCGGGAATAAATATTTACCTAGAAAATAGTGTGTTACACCTTGTTTTTCAGTGTCTGTGATCTTGTTGGTGACAATGTCAAGTCCCGTATAAACTTGCATTTTTCGGAGTTGATAATTTCTGCTGAAAAATAGGTTGCAAAGGCAATGGAGAGATTACATTTTTCCGTCCCTATAGCTCCTATTATAAAAACTACCTTTTTCTTCTTTAACTTGATGATATTGTTGATGAATGTAGTCACTGTTCTGCATATAAATAAAAATAAACTATTGTTTAGATTAAAGTAGAAGACAATCTCATAAAAATTATCGATGCGCGAAGAATTTAGATAGTGTGAATATTAAGTTAATAAGTACAAACCTTGAAGTAGAATTGTAATGGATATGTTGTTTCTTTTTTCTTTTTAAGAAGAAACCTTGCTTGATATTAGATAAGCTATGTAAAATACATTTTGCTTGATTATGGTTAAGAAAGAAAGGATGTTGTGTTTTGATTGTAAAATATGATTATGGACTTCTTCATTGATATTCCTAATAAGGATAAATTGATATCTTTTAGGATAAGATTAATTTTTTATTCTAATCATATTTTGATTCTATCAAGTGGATATAACCAAATGCAGCCAATGATAAATAAATTAAGATTAAAAAAGGAAATAGAATAAATACATGATCAAAAAATAAATATCACCAAAATTATACCTTAAACCTTATTAAATACCAGAGCAATGGCAATTGATAAATTTATCTAGTACTCTATTTGAACAAGCAACTTCATTCGTATGAAAGAAGTACTCTAATCATTCCGTTAAGTACGTACTTATAATCCCAAAGAGAACTAAATGAAACTCTTCATGTATGGTTTGTAATTATCATATTATATATAAGAACAACTAATAAAATGATTGACGATTGTGTACAAATCACTAATCCTTTAGCATAATTGTAGATAAGTGTTTCTAATGATATATTTTCTATAAAAATAATTTTGACGATATGTTCAAAATTAATGTAAGACTATTCCTGGAGAAATACCATGATTGTGTTAGCGTAGTAGCATATATAAGTTGGTGATTTAAAATTTTTATTTTATTTCTAATAATGTGCAATACATCTAAAAAAATTAAAAAAATAAAATTGTATCTATATATATTTGAATAGTTGTGTTTCACTATTCGAATTCCTAAAAAGCAATAAAACTTATCACACCCCCATGATAGGTAAGCGAATACATATCATATATCATAATAATAGGAATGAATAATCAGAAAAATACTTTAAGAGAAATAAAATTAAAAAAGTATGTCTTTTATTGAAACTCAAAGAAACAAAGTTTGAATTGTCACAAAGTGAAGTATGAGCACGAAAGACAACACATACACCCCCAAAAGGAAATTTAGCAAGAGTAGTATCAGTGCCCCACACGTATTTGTAGGTATCATCGATCAACTAAGATTATTTCATGCAAAACCATATATAGTCAAAGAAATAAAAAAAATATTAAGCAACAAATTTACATTATGAACATTTCATCACCTATACTATGATTTCTCAATAATCTGAACATTCACTTAACTTTATTATTTCGTTTAGACCTAGGTATTATTTTTTGACATATTTTTACACTTACAAACATGTCTGATAACTACTTTAAGCTCTGTGGATCCGCCTAATTGCCTCCCCATAAGCCCTAGAAAGCACAAACAAGGAAGGAATAATCCAACCAAACTCCTACAAGCCAGGTGGATATAAAAGAGGAAGAGACATCGATAATAATAAATTTAAAGTGTTCTCAAGTGTAATAACATACTTGCAATACAATCCAAACTATAAATGCCTAACTTGAACCAAAATTGGAGATTAGTACTGCCATAAAAAAGTGTCACGTATAGGTGACAAATGTCGAACTTGAACTGAAACTACTACGAAAGTTTAAAGTAATGATAATTTGAGATAATAGCTATCCTTCAGATCAAGTAAAAGTAAATCCCCATGACAAACGGTCGAATCTATAAGTGAAGCAGGTTACAATCGCTAGGTCCATAAACAATGTCCTTAACGGTTAAATATTAGTCTCACATTATAATGAACCATATCTTCATAACTAAATTATTCTTAATAAATTCATGAAAATGCTTAATTTTCATTCATCAATATTAATTTCATGCTAAAATAGTCAATATTTTATTTATTATTACACCTCAAAATTTTTTAGTGAATATTTTAGCCATTGAATGTGTCTAGATAGATTCAAGTTGGGTGAATTAAAATTATTCATTAGTGATAAAATTAATAATTAAGTTTGAATGTTCCTTAGGTATGAATTAAGGTCATATAATATCCATAACACAAAGTTAAATTTAAAACTTTCTTTCCAATACAGATTTGATATGGGTTTCTATTATGGCTAAATTCAAACTACCATATCTCCTAAAATATAAGAACTTAGGAGGTGTAATACCTACCAAATCAAATATCTCTGAGTTCTCTTTCCTACATGACAAATCATTTGTCAATCCAAATTTGGAGAAAAGAGTTATGACTGTTTTACTGAGCACTATCCGAGCAGAAACAGGATTTCACTGTAGCAAAAATTTTGATGTTATTTATATCAGCTTCAGTCGCATTTTGGATCTAAAAAACCTAAATTTCTTTCCCTATCCCTAGAGAGTTGATTTTCCAAGGCTTAAGGTGAAATTCTTTCGTTGAAGTAAGTTGTTCTATTATTTCCTTCGTCTTTAATCCTTTAACATTGTAGTATCCTTAGAAAGACCTTTAATGGTGTATTTTTTTTTGGAGAATACTCATGAGTGTTTTGATATGATGTAGAGTTGATTATAAACTATAAATTAAAGATTCCTAACATGAATTTTGTGAATTATATTATAAATTTTGATGGCTAGGAACCTTCAATTCGGTAAAGATGAGACCTTTAGCATAAAAAGAACATTAATGGAGATGGGTTAAGCTTGAAAGAGATAATTAATGGCAAACTGACATCGGGAAATGATATAGACCTTGAATTAAGGATAGATCTAGTCAGTTTTAATCCCCAAGATATTTGTTTAAAGAGTAATTATTTCGTTATTCTTATTATTGATAGATTTTTAGATGGTTGATTATTCCAAGGCATGAAGAAAAATAAATATCATTCTTATTGAGCTTGCTTCATTCATAAGATTGACGTTCGGGTAGTCTAGATTTAATGAGTAGAAGATTGTGTTGTTTTATATTTTCATAAATCAGAATTAATAAGAGAAAGCATGTTTAGGCCTACGGGCATGGGGTTTGGGTGGATAAAGTCACGAGTGCTTAACTTCAATCCCAAAAACTATATTATTGATTGATTATGTGATATTTATGAAATTATGTGTTATGTGACTAAAATGAGATTATTGTAAATGTAATATATGAACATAATGTTTTTTTAGTTGTTCTAGTGATGAACCTAATTGAGTTATAATGTTATTAAGTTCTATGTATTGTGCAATAATATGATAAGGATAATTATACTAAGATCGATGAGCATAGTAATATCTAAGAGATAGATGACTTTAATTAGTGTGATGATTGCATAATGTGGAAAGAGGTAGAGGATAATGATACATGTGAATATATTGGTTATAGATGGTGATGTTAGAACTCAAGTTGCATTATTTAAGAAGATAATGATATTTTTAATAATTAATAAGTAATTAAGGCTCCTATAGTAACTTGTATGCGTAAGAATTAGATTGTGATTTATTTTATGATATTCTTTTTTTAATATTGATAAAAATACTACATTTATTAGATGCCCTTGAGAGGCTAAATTGGTGATAATGATGGTTTATTAAATTGTGCCTATGAGTGGCTTGTTTGATAATGATAACTCCATAAAGTAATATTGTAAATGGCTTGTTGATTGGTATTCGGACATGCTTGACATTGTTGATGTTTGTATTGTTGATGAGCGTAAAAATAATTATTGAAATTTACTTGATGGAATTGTCTTATGAATTTACGTGTACTTGTAATCTTGGTACATCATGTTGTATGTTGTGATGAAGTGTAAATTTGATGTTGCTATTACTTGCTTATGGTGGATCGGGTACCACGCCGTTATGGATATGTATATGTTAGATTGGGTACCACACCGGAATGAATATATATATGATGGATCGGATGCCAGCTAGTATGGATATGTATATATTAGATCGAGTACCACGTCAGTATGGATATGTATATGATGGATCAGGTACCATGCCGGTATGGATATGTATATGCTAGATTGGGTACCACCCCGATACGGATATATATATATGTTGGATCGGGTACCACGCTGGTACAGATATGTATATGTTGGATCGAGTACCACGCCGGTATAGATATGTAAATGATTGATTTGTTACCATTCGAGTACGGATATGTATATGGTGGATCGGGTACCACAATGGTACGGTACATGAATATAGATTTTTCCCTGCAAGTCATGACTATTTGGGAAAAAATAAGTCCCATAGCATGTGTGTACATATTGGTGTTGAGTCTGTGGATGTTTACAGTATGGTTAATACTCTTGATGGTTATGAGGATTGTTTATGAGCATTGTTTTACTTGTTATGGTTGTATTATTGATTCATTCGTTATTTGATTGTTTGATATGTATTTGAAATAGTTAAACTTTTTTCTTACTTATATGTTAGTTGACTTGGTTCATTTATATGTGTTTTAATTGTAGCTTACAAGAATGGCTAGTTATCATTCTTTAATATTACAGGAGAGTATTTGGTTATTAGCTCAAGAGTTTAGTGTGGATTGCCTATGATTACAGGTTTGTTCCTTTGAATATGAGTAATGAAAAAAATAAGGTGGATAAAGAGGAATAGTCATGTATTAGCATTGGATTGTGGTTGATTGTGTGAATTAATTAGGCTAGAGTATGTTAGCTATGAATATAATATTGATAGAGTTGGAAGAGTCGTTACATGATGTAAGTTATATAGGTAAAGTAATAATGTTATTACAACCTTATTTGAATTATATTTCATTAAAAATGTCTTGATTTATTTTCCTTAATTCTATTTTATGATTATATGGACTAATATGGTTGGCCGATGATGCCATCCAATACGTGTGGTTGTACTGACCCTACTCTTCTACATTCCTTCTTGGGGTGTAGACTAGATGCATGTTAGTTTGCTATTACTATATGGATGGTGATATTCTGCACTAACTTCTACAATTTCATCCTGGCAGATGTTAGAGTCTTCGTATTATTTATTTTATTGTCAGTCTATGCTATAGTAGATTGCTCTTGTACATGTCTAGCCAAGTCTTGGGATAGATAAGGACATTTGTAATTAGTTTTTGAAAAATTTTATTTATTAGTATTTAATTTACTTTATTATATTTACTCAAGTATTTTCTTAAAAACAGAAGTCTTCCACATATTTTTAGTTGGGTAATAAGGGTTCTCTTAGCTACTTAGAATAACGTAGGTGCCCACACGGTCCTTTGGGGTGACGCCCTGAGTTTGCACCCTAGATTTCACATGGTGCTTACAGTCCCAAAGGACCACAAGCTAACTCATGATTGGCACCTGCTGTGAGCACTAAATGATAATACAAATAACATATACAGAAATATAACTGAAATACCATAAGGTTCTAAAAAATCTAGAATAGATACTGAATACTCATAGTAATATTGAAAAAAAAACTGAACATCTATCTAAATTAGTGTAGTCTAAAAGCCTCTAACTATCTGAAAAGGGAGTTGATGGGACAAGTACCGAACTAACTCCAACAACAAAACTAATTGAAATATTGAAATAATAACTCCATCCTCGAAATATGATGAATTACCAATAAACTGCTACTGATAACATGAGCTGCTAAGTACAGTCAGGAGCCCGTTCATCTGAACTTATGATATGAGACATCATAGTGCAAAGAAAGAGTACGATTAATACGTGGAATGTACTGGTATGATAGATGAGGTAGGATGATATACATGGGTTCATATGCATGAATAATTACTTACTGAATGATATGAAAATTACTGAATGTGAGTACACGGATAATTGAAACTATTGTAGATACTGATTATGTAATATTGTGCATATGCATATATATATATATATATATATATATATATATATTGTATCTGAAATCATACTTAAACTGAATACTAAGTTCTAATAACTGAGAGAATGATATTTGAGATTACTAATAACTGTTTTACCGATTCTGTAGAACTGAATCAAGTTCTATACTAAGTATGAAACTAAACTATAATTGTTGGATTGTACATCTTACCGACATACCTTGATTATAAACTAGGTTGGGGTCCAACTTGTGACTCCAGTTGGAAGGATGTTAGAACCTTGCCATGAGTTACTAACAAAGCTAGGTTAACCCTAATCTGGCAGGAAGACTCATAAAATATGTATATGTTTTTGTCAACCCTAGTCTGGCAGGAGGACGATTGTAATACCCCACAAATATTGTAATACCCCACAAATTTTCTTAGTCGTTAGAGCTCGTTAAAGCATGCTAAGAGAAGCTTCACACTTATAAAATTTGACCAAGTGTTGGAATTTTATTCATTTCATAAGCCTTCGAACTTTGATGATTTATTTTGTGACCTTCCCGACCTCCGTTTGTCAATTTTTAAGTTGATTCACGATAGGGAAAGTCAATAGTACATCTTAGGTGAGTTTTAGAATTTTTCAGATAGGGCAAGGGCATGTTTGGTTTCCCAAAACAGTAGCTCGAGGTGATTAGCCCGCGTTGCCCTGGCTAGTCCCCCGAAATAGGCAGGGCGCCACCTAGGATAATCCCTCGAGCTAGGCAGGGCGCCGCCCTGGGTACTCCCCTGGCCCAAAAATTTCAGCATTCCACCTCCGTACTTTTAAGGGTAAAACGATCAATTTCCTACCACTATATAATCCCATAAACATGAGATTCAGCCTTATTACACCCAAAACATAGTGGTTTATCACAATTTCTCTCAATAATTAGGGTTTTCAACTGAGGATCCAAATTCAAGAAAATTTCTCTGTCAATCTTTGTAAAATCGAGAACTAAGGTATGTTAGGTGTTGATTCTTGGGTCCCTTCCACCCAAGAAGTTCAAGAATCCTTTTCTAAATTCAAATATTATATATATTTGTGTTTTTCATGATTCATGTGAATTAAAATTGAAGTTTTTGTTGTTGTTGACTTTTAATTCATGTTGTGATTACAAAGTCCCAAGCTTTGATCCTAGTATGTGATATTTATGTGATACTCATTATAAAACCCCTTCAAGTTCCGTGGTGATTTATGTATCCATGAAAATTAGGTGTAGAATTTGTTGTATAACCAAAGCATGCTCCCTATATGTTTAATAAAATGCTTATGTGAAGAAAATAGTGTCATTATAGCATGTTAGTATGAAATTCAGAATTATGTATAAGTTAATACATGCCTAGTGTTTGTTGAAAGGACTTATTGAATGAATTATAATATGTTACATGTATTCCTATTTATGTGAATTCCTTATTGGGTGAATTATGAGATATTAGTGTGCATTCCTATGCCTATACAAGTTTATGATTTTCAAGTGCTTGAAGAGATGCCTTATTGATTGTATGATGAATGATAGACTATTGTATGCTATTCAATAATTGCCATGTCTTATTATTTACATGTTATCGAGTCCTGGGGGTACTTATACCCGATAATTTAGCTGTGTGCCTAGAGCCGAGTAAGTTTTCAAGATAATCTCAGTAGTGCCATGATTAGTAGGACTCAGTCAGTTATAAAACTTAGAAAGACTTAGTAATCTCAATGTCAGTCTATTCATGTTTAGTCAAATGACAGAATTCAGTAGTATTCTATTAGTCAATGGAACTCAATAACCTCATTCTAGTTTAGTTAACCAGTATGATCAGTAACAGTTCAGTCTAAGAATCAGTTTAGTGTCTTTCAGTTTGGAGTAGGATTCAATATCGAGTGAGCCTAGGGATGGGGTCTCACCTGCTAGATAGGACTGAGATCCCTAGGATCAATCCCTAAGTTCCAAAACTACGTAGTCAGCATAGGTATGAGATGTCACCCGTTAGATAGGACTGACATACAGGAATCACCCATTAGTGCAGGACTGATCTCAGGAGTCACCCATCTGGGGTTACATGTTGGACCTTACTAGTTCAGATTCGGGGAATGTCGGTTAGATAACTACTTCCCATAGTCTCAATTTCAGATTTAGTATCAGTGATAGAACTCAGTACAGTTATACAGATTCAGGACTGTCAGATATAGTCACTCAATATAGTAATGAACTTAGATAGTTCTGTAGAACTCATAGATCACCTGCTAGATAGAACTAATCTCAGATATAGTCAATCGGTATTAGAAAATTCATATATCAATATCAGCAGACTTAGTTATTCAGTATCCCAGAGTTAGTAAAATCAGATGTCAGTGAATCAGTATTCAAAATTTAGTATCAGTAAATTCAGATAGCAGTCACTAGTAAACTCAGGCTATCAGTAATCCAGTCATTTGATCTCGGTATTCAATGTTGCTATGATTTTAGCTATAGTTTATGTGTTCATTTATGTCTTCATCATTTAGTAAACTGATGTTATTCAGTTAGCCTTAGTTCATGAACATGAGACCTTGCATTTAGCCTTACCTAATCTAGTATACCAGTATATTCTCATGTACTGACGTATACATTTCTCTTATGTTATAGTGTTTTATACCATAGGTTTAAAAATACAAGCTCTCGAGCATCCTTAATAGTTCAGATTCAGTTAGTAGCAGTAGAATTAGCAGTGAGTCCTCATTATTTGAGGATATTCTCTTATTTCAGTATTGCATCAGATTAAGTATTCCAGTAGATAGAGTTAGTTGGGGGATTGTCCCATCAACTCAATAGTTCAAACAATTTAGAGTCTTTTCAGACTAGATGTTAAGACAGTTGTATTAGTATTCAATTTTTAGTTGTATTTTAGATATTTAACTTTATGGCAAGTTTTTTGTATTTTTACAATATATTATGCAGTGCTCAGTTACAGGAACTAGAAAAAGGTTAGCTTGTGGTCATTTTGGATCATAAGCATCGTGTATCATTTGGGGTACTAGACTCGGGGTGTTACAAACTTGGTATCAGAGCCTAAGGTTCATTAGTGTCCTAGGAAATCTGAAAGTAGAGTCTTATGCATGGGTGTGTTGCACACCACATTTATGCACAGGAGGCTATGAGATGTTTTAGGAATAGTTTCCCTTCTTTTAGTATTCATGTCATACGAGTGAGCATGATCCTAAGTTAAACTCTCAGCCTAATCCATTTCCATCTTTCAATTACAGAATATGCCTCCCTGTAGAGCTAATGCCCGTAGAAATGATAATCAGCCACCTCAGCCCGTAGATCCTCCGAATGAAAATGTGTCACATGTAGAGTTTTGGGTAGCTTTTCAGGTGCTAGCCCAAGCTGTAACAACTAATGTTCAAGGTAACTGTCAGGCTGCAGCCCCACCTTAGCAAGATGGGGATTCAGCCTTAGCCAGTATCAAAAATTTTATAAGAATGAACCTGCCAGAATTGTTTGGGTCAATAGCAGGTGAGGACCCACAGCTTTATGTTGAGGAGGTGAAGAAGATCACCTAAATTATGCATGTGTCAGAAGAGGAGAGAGTTTTTGTATCTATGGGGTGAGTTTTATGATAGGTGAACTAGAAGGCTTGAAATAGTATATGCAAGAATTTATGTTAATTGATTCTAAATTAAGTATGATGATGTGGGTGTGATATAGAGATGTATTAGTAGGATATAAAGGAAGTTAGTGTGGTTCATTAATGTTTTACAGATATCTATATTAAGTGATAGAATCTAAGTTTGAATATTTGAAGATAGAGCTAATAAAAAGTAGTGTTGAAATTCTTGATAGTGTGAACTTAGTGTATGGTGATAATCATAAAGATTCTAAGTTAGGTAGTTTTCAAAGCTATTGTTTGATGACTATTTGGGTTATATAAATTTAAGAGTTGTGTCTCAGAAAGAAGTATTATAAGTGGGTTTTATACTTTCAAGTGTAGTGTTTCAGGGTGAATTTGTTGTTGATGAGTATTGTCATATTCCAAATATAAGAGTAAAGTGTTTCATTTTAGTTTAGAGTTTATTAGAAGGGTACCACAAACTTAGAGTGATAGCTTAAAGCTAAGGAGGAGATGATAGAATAAGTAACAAAGTCAGGCTCTCAGATTCTAGTAGGGATGTCAGTATGTTGTAGAATAGTAGTAAGGGAGGATGATGCCCAAAACCATTCTTATTTTAGTATTCGTACATAAGTTATCATGATATCTACTCATGAATTACATGTCAATTCCATGATCATATCTCAAATTCATACACTTTCCATAGAATCATGTACGCTTCCAATTCCTAGTGTAAGGATTTCCATTTTACTCAGTTGTATGAATCATATTCCATGTAATATATGAACTCTAAACTCAGTTCATGTAGCTCATGACTTATGTAGTTATTCTTTATAGTATGTTCAGTTCCAGTACTCATGCTACACTTTTAATGACCAGCGAAATTCAGATTATGTCATGTATATCCTCAGTTTTGTAATACCTCATATATTCTTAGCTTAACTCAGCCCTTAGTGATATAGTAATGCTCATGATGTATTCTGAAGTTATCCTGAAAATAATGAGATGAGACTAAGTAAAAAGCTATGATTTTTGGGTATTTAATAGCCCCTGGACTCAAAAGTAATAATAGTAAAATGATACTAAAGCTTGGAGGACATTGCATGAAGGATTTTATCGAATATTCATTCTTGTAAGCATTTTATTAAATATTTGATATGCATGGTGTACATTAAGCATGAGAATTATACCAAGACTTGTAGTAAAGCACAATTTCAACACCTTTATCACAAATCATGAATTAAATTAGTGGAAAAAATATTTAAGCATATGGAGCATAGTAATAGACATCAATTTCGCTAAAACATGGTAAGGAACAGGATTCATGGAAATTCATGGTTTAATCATAATTTAAATTCAATATAACTTGAAAAGATCATAATTTTACAATATAAATAGGATACTTGGACTCCATGGGTAGAAGGAACCCATGGATGAACATTTAACATACCAGGGTTAATGAATTTGAGAAAATTGATGGTAAGTTCTTAAGATTTTATCTTGAATTTGAGAGCTAGGGTTTATTGTTCTTGAGAAGGGGATCTTTAATTTTGAGAGAAATTGAATAAATGATGATTATTTAGGTCACTTAGGGGTTAAATCTCGTGTTTTAGCTTGATTAGGGTCATGGAAAAAGATCTAAATACCCCTAAATAAATTTTAAAACTCGAGCTCAAAAATGAAGATCCCAATTTGTCTCTGGTACGACGCGGTGCAATCACGCCGGGACACTGGAAATTGACGATCCTTATTTTATCCATTGGCGCGACGCGGAGCTATTATTGTAATCCTTTGGAATATCATTTTGGCAACCTCCGTGATGCTCCATTATCGCGGAGGCTCACAGGAAATTGCCAAATGCGAAATGGGACATCATCACAAAATGGTGAAATTGCGGAGTCTAACTAGAATTTGACAATTGTGATTTTGAACTTCTCTGTGACACACTACAGACCCAAATCATGGTGATTTATGACTGAAACTTAAAATCGCCATAACTTCTTACTCGGTTATCGGATTAAGGAGAATCTTATATCATTTGAAAGATAATTCAATTTTCCATGACTTGGTGGGATCTAAACTGAGAAATAGTGAGTATTTTGGAAATTTTATATATGAATAATCATGTATTGGGACTTAAATTATGTTATAAAAATATGGGGTATTACAATTTATCATTTTGTTTTAGTCAAAGATACCAAGTCTAAAGCTCCAATAGTCTAGTTATTCTTTGAAGTCAATGAGTTTACTGAGATCTTTCCCAAAGATCTGCCAGGGGTACTTCCCGATAGATAAATAGAATTCAGCATTGATCATCTTCCTGATACTCAGCCCATCTCAATCCCTCTATATCGTATAGCTTTGGTCGATCTTAAAGAGTTAAAAGAGTATCTTAGATACCTCTTAGATAAAGGTTTCATAATGTAAAACCACACAAAATCCTAAGGTCAACTCAATCTTGTAAGCTTGCTAAGAAGTCTCAGACCTAGAAAATTCTAGCTAAGTAGTCAGACTTAATATTATTTTGTCCTTCGTATGTTGGCAACTCTATTTTATGGCTCTTATGACATTAAAGTATCAATCTTTAAATTGATACATGATCAGTAATGTCGTTAGGTGTTCCCAAAAAAGTTTTAGATTTTTTGGACCTCGTTTAGACCATGTTTGAGTAACCAAAATAGTAAGTCGACACGATCTCGACGGGTCGCGTCATCCCTCGCGTCGATAGGTAATTTTTCCTGCATCTCAGTGCAAATTCCAGTGAACCGATGTAGCACGTTGGCAAACATGTTGATGCCAACGAAGTGGTGTATCATTCTACGCATCAACAATTTAGTTTTCAGTCATTAAAATTCACATTCTAAGGGGTATTAAGGTCTTTTTCCCACCCCTATTCAGCCCTAAAACATGAGATTCAGCCATCGTTAAGAAAAATACACTCACTTTCTCTCAAATTACTCAAGAACAAGAACCCTACGTGATTTAATTTCAAAGCCAAGGCTCAAGATTTCACCATTGTTCTTAAAGAATTTAGCAACCAAGGTATGTGAAGTGTTCATCCAAGGGTTCCTTCCACCCTTGGAGTCCAATAAACTCTTTCAAACTTTAAGTATCTTCATGATTATTGTTATAATTGAGTTTCTATTTCATGATTTATTACAAGATTGATATAAAATTATTTGATATATGTGATTTATCATGTGAATTCATGTTGAAACCCTTGGAATTGTGAATATGGAAATTAAATCATAATATTCACATATTATTTAGTATTATGTGCATATACTATGCCATCGAAGTGTTTGATGAATTGCTTATGTGAATGTAATAATAAGATTATACCCTGCTAGTATATATGCTATTTCATGCCATGCAAGTGTTTGATAAAATGCCTCTACAGATGCATTATGAACATGGTTGCATTTTTATGCTATTTAAGATCATGTGAAGCTTTACTTTTCATGCTATCGAGTCCTGGGGGTATTTATATCCGATAATTTAGTTTTTTACCTAGAACTAGTGTCAGTTACAGAATAATCTCAGTCATGTCATGATCAGCAGGACTCTCAGTCAATTATAGGGCTTAGGATAACTCAGTAGACTCAGTATTAGTCCCAGCTAGTTCAGTATTCAGTTCAAACCTCAGTAAACTCAGTCATCTAACAGAATTCAGTAGTATTCCATCAGTCAACGGATCTCAGTAAAATCGGTATTAGTTCAGTCAAACCTAGTATGAACTAGGAAATCATTTTAGTGTCTATTCAGTGGCTAATACTGTTGCTGCTAGAATTCAAGATTTCACCCGAATGAACCCTCCATCTTTTACTGGATCTAAGTCAGATAGGACCCTCAGGAATTTCTTGATCAGAGGCAAAAAGTTATAGATATTATGGGAGTGACTGCTGTGAAGATCACTGAGTTAGCCACATATCAGTTACAAGATGTGCCATACTCATGGTTTAAATAGTGGAAAGAAAAAAAGGCCGCAGATGTAGGGCCCATAAAATGGGAGAAGTTTGTTATTTCTTTTTTGGATAGATTCTTCCCACTAAAGTTGAGGGAAGTGAAGGTTTTGGAGTTTATAATCTGAAGCAAGGCAATCTGACAGTACAAGAGTAATCTCTTAAGTTTACTTAGTTAGCCAGATATGCCCTGCATGTAAGAGCAGATAGAAGATCTAAGATGAGTAAGTTTATGTCTGGGGTGTCTAGCAGTATGGTCAAAGAGTGTAGGACCACAATGTTGATTAAGGAGATGGATATATCCAGTCTAATAGTCCATGCTCAGCAGATAGGGGAGGCTAAGAATAAAGAGAAGAAGAGGGAAAATAAGAGAGCGAGAATAGGTAGTTTCAAATTCACTCAGCCTAAGTCAGAGAGTGAGAATTATTCTCAGTTCTGCCTAAAATTCTTAGTTCCATCTTCGTCCTCAGCCAGTGCTCCTGTGCCAAAATTTAGAGATGGCAACAGAGATAGGTCATTCATCCCTAAACCCCAGGGTAGTGTTAGCAGTTCCCGAACCAATCCCCATTGTCAGAAGTATGGCAAAAATCACCAGGGTATCTATAGAGCTGGCAGTGATATGTGTTTCGAATATGGAAAGCGAAGATATAGGGTCGACAGTGTCCTCAGGTAGGTTCGCAGAGTTAGCATAACCATCCCCCAGTTTAGTCTGGTCGCGTGAATCATCAGGGAGCCGTATCCAGTGCCACTATTAAGAAATGCCCAAACAGACTCTACGTACTTTAGTCCTGACATGATCAGGAAAGTTCTTCTGATGTGGTCACTGGTACATTATAAGTTTATCATTTACATGTTTATACTTTGTTGTTCCAGAAGCTTTCTTGTCCTTTATTACTCCTTATATAGCTATTGACTTTGGAGTCAATCTTGAAATCCTAGTAGAACCTTTCTCAGTCTCTACCCCAATGGGTAAATCAATCATAGCTCGGCGGGTAAACAGGAACTATCCGGTTATGGTATCTCAGAAAGTCACTTCAGTAGACCTAGTCAAATTTTGATGTCACTGTCGGCATGAATTAGCGTCATTCCTGATATGCCTCAGTTGACTGCATAAATAGAATTGTCCAGTTTTAGTTTCTAAACAAACCCGTTCTAAAGTGGAGGGGTAGTACTTCAGCACTTAGGGGTCATCTTGTTTCTTACCTAAGGGAAAGAAAAATGATATCTAAGAGATGTGTCTACCATCTCGTTCGAGCCCAGGACTTTAGTTTACAAACCCTTAATCTTGAATCAGTGTCAGTAGCGTATGAATTCCCAGATGTGTTTCTCGAAGATCTCCCCAGAGCTTCTGCCGAAAGGAAAATTAATTTTGAAATCAATCTTTTTCTAGATACTCAACCCATATCTATTCCACCATACAAAATGGCACCTGCAGAACTCAGAGAATTAAAAGAATAGGTAAAGTATCTCCTAGATAAAGGATTCATTAGACCCAGTGTGTCCCCTGGGTTGTACCAGTTTTATTCGTGCATAAGAAAGATGGTTCTCTCAGAATATGTATTGACTACCGTCAGCAAAATAAAGTCACAGTCAAGAAAAAGTATCCGCTTTCAAAAATTGATGACTTATTTGACCAACTTTAGGGTGCTAGTTACTTCTCCAATATAGACCTTAGATCGGGCTATCATCAGCTCAGATTCAGAGAATTTGATATCCCAAAAACAACCTTCAGAATCGGTATGGTCACTTTAAATTCTTAGTCATGTCCTTTGGTCTTACCAATTCCCCTTTAGCCTTCATGGACTTGATGAACCATGTGTTCATGCAGTACCTGGATATGTTCGTCATAGTCTTCATAGATGACATTCTTTTCTACTCCTGCAGTGAGCATGATCATGTAGACCATCTCAAAATAGTACTGGAAACTTTTAGAAATCATCAACTATTTGCCAAATTTAGTAAGTGAAAATTTTGGCTAAGGTCAGTAGCTTTTCTAGGCCATATCATTTCTAATGATAGCATTAGAGTTGATCCCCAAAATACCAAAGCAGTGAGAAACTGGCCTAGACCCATCTCTCCATCACATAGCAGGAGTTTCTTGGTCTTGGTTGGCTATTACCGATGGCTTTTTGTGGGATTTTCATCTATTGCATCCCATATATCTAGATTTACTCAAATTAAAGTCAAATTCTAACGGTCAGATTCTTGTATAAAGAGTTTTTAGGAGTTGAAGACTCGACTCACTACAGCTCTAGTTTTGACCCAGCCAGATGGTTCAGATGGGTTTGTGGTATATTATAATGCATCAAGAGTCCGTTTGGGGCATGCTTTGATATAGAGAGGTAATGTCATAGCCTACACCTCTAGAGAGCTTAAGCCCCATGAAAAAAACTATCCTACTCATGATCTTGAGTTAGCAGCAGTAGTATTTTTTGCCTTTAACATTTGGAGGCACTATTGTTGTAGGATGCATATTGATGTGTTCACTGACCATAAGAGCCTACAGTATGTGTTCTCTCAGAAAGATCTAAACCTCTGTCAGAGAAGGTGGTTGGAGTTGTTCAAAGACTATGACATGAACATCTTGTATCATCAGAGTAAAGCCAATGTAGTGACTGATACTCTCAGAAGGATGTCTAGGGGTAATGTTGCTCATGTGGAGGATGGTAAGAAAAAGTTAGTTCAGGAAGTTCATTAACTTACCCAACTAGGTGTTCTCTTAGTAGATTTGGTAGAAGGTAGTGTATGGGTGCAAAGTAGTTCAAAATCATCCCTAGTTTTTGATGTAAAGGAAAAGCAGGATAGGGATCCCAGTCTAGTCAAGTTAAAGGAATTAGACAGAGATCAGAAAGTAGAGGTTTTCTCATAAGGGGGAGATGGTGTTTTGCATTGTTTGGGTCGGATATTTGTGTCAAGTGTATACAACTTAAGATAGCAAGTTCGTGCAGAAGTGTATACTCTATTTATCCAGGGGCCACTAAAATGTATCATGATTTGTGGGAGGTCTATTGGTGGAGTAGGATAAAGAGAGATATTGCAGAGTTTATGGCTAAGTGCTCAACATGTTAACAGGATAAGATCGAGCATCAGAAGCCAAGTGGGTCCATTCAGAAGTTTAGTATTCCCACTTGGAAATGGGAAGAAGTGAACATGGACTTTGTGATGGATTTTCCTCGTACTTGTCGCCCGCATGATTTAGTTTGGGTCATTATAGTTAGGATGACCAAATCAGCTCATTTTATACCAGTCCATACCTCTTAATCAGCAGAGGATTACACCAAACTCTATATCAGGGAGTTGGTCAGATTGTACCGTGTTCCATTATCCATTATCTCAGATAGAGATACCTATTCCACCTCTCATTTCTGAAAGGTAATCCAAAAGGGTCTTGGTACCCGTGTTCACCTCAGTATAGCCTTTCATCCCCAGATAGATGGTCAAGCATAAATGACCATTTAGACTTTAGAAGATATGTTGCGAGCGTGTGCGATAGACTTTAAAGGTAGTTGGGATGAACACTTGCCTTTGATTGAATTTGCATATAACAATAGCTATCATTCCAGTATTTAGATGGCTCTATTTGATGTTTTTTAAGAGAGGAGGTGTAAATCTCCCATTGGTTGGTTTGAAGTGGGTGAGGCCATATTGGTAGGGCTTGACTTGGTATTCAATACCTTAGAGAAAGTCCAGTTGATCATGGAAAGGCTTAAGACAGCTCAGAGCCGACAGAAATCATACGTAGATGTGCATAAGAAGGATCTCAAATTCAAGATTGGTGATTTTGTGTATTTGAAAATCTATCCTATGAAAGGAGTGGAGAGGTTTTGCAAGAAAGGGAAACTCAGTCCCTGATATGTCGGTCCTTATCGAATTCTAAGCCGTTTCAGAAAGGTTGCTTATGAGCTTGAGTTGTCTTCAAAATTAGATTAAGAAATGCATAGGACCCAGCAGTCGTAGTACTAATAGATAGTATAGATATCCAGAACAGTCTCTCTTATGAAGATATACCAATCAAAATCCTTGATTATCAAATTCACAGACTAAGGAACAAAGAAGTCCCTCTAGTCAAAGTTCTTTGGCGGAATTAGTTTGTAGAGCAATCTACTTGGGAAGTAGAAGTAGACATGTGGACCAAGCATCCTCATCTCTTCTCCGCAAACTCAGACTCATCCCAAGGTAAAATTTTTCCTTTGAATCTACTCAATCTCATGTTCATATATAGCTACCAACTTGGTATCAATTAATGTTTCATACTCAATCATGCATTCATGAATCAGTTCAGTCATGTACTCATGCACCAGCTATGCATGTCCAGTATATAAGATCAGCTTATCAGTAATCCCAGTCATGCATTCATGAATCGGGTTCAACTATGTACTTATGCATCAGATGTGCATGTTCAGTATAACAATTCAGTATATCAGTAATTTCAGTCATGAAATCATGTTTCAATTGTGCATGTCCAGTGTCTAAATTTAGTCTATCAGTACTATTAGTTTAATCAGTCTCATTCGAGGATGAATGTTCCTAAGGGGGAAATATTGTAAGACCCCGCAATATTCTAAGCTCAACTAGTCTTTTAAGCTTACTAAGGGGCCCCAGACTTAAAAAACTCTAGCTAAGTATTCAGAGCTAGTATTATTTTGGCCTTTATAAGTTTGCAACTCTATTTCATGACTCTTATGACCTTAAAGTATCAATCTTTAGATTGATTCATGATTAGGAATATCAGTAGGAGTTCCCGAACAAGTTTCAAATTCTTTGAACCTCATTTAGACCATGTTCGAGTGACCAAAATAGTGAGTCCATGCAATCTCGATGCATCGCATCATCCTTTGCAGCGAAAGATAATTTTTTCCTTATCTCAGTGTAAATTCCAGTGAACTAACACAGACTCGATGCGGCCCATTGGCCATCGTATCAATGCAAACGATGTGGCGCGCCAGTCTCCACGTTGATAGTTTAGTTTTCAGTCATTAAAAGCCGCATCCTTAGGGTTATTAAGGTCTTTTTTCCACCCCTATTCAGCCCTAAAACACGAGATTCATCCCTCATTAAGGAAAATACACTCACTTTCTCTCAAATTGCTCAAGAAAAAGAACCCTAGGTGATTTAATTTCAAAGCCAAGGCTCAAGATTTTACCATTGTTCTTTAAGAATTTAGCAACCAAGGTATGTGAGGTGTTCATCGAAGTGTCCCTTCCACCCTTGGAGTCCAAGAAACTCTTTCAAACTTTAAGTAGCTTCATTTCACGTTTTCCATGATTTGAAATCAAAGTGTATTCATGATTATTGTTATAATTGGGTTTCTATTTTATGATTTATTAGAAGATTGATGTAGAATTATTTTATATGTGTGATTTATCATGTGAATTCATGTTAAAACCCATGGAATTGTGAATTTGGAAATTGAATCATGATGCTCACATGTTGTTTAGTATTATGTGCATATATTATGCCATCCAAGTGTTTGATGAATTGCTCATGTGAATGTAATAATAAGATTATACCCTACTAGTATGTATACTATTTCATGCCATGCAAGTGTCTGATAAAATTCCTCTATAAATGCATTATGAAACAGGGTGCATTTTTATGCTATACAATATCATGTAAAGCGTTAATTTTCATATTATCGAGTCCTGGGGTATTTAAACCCGACAATTTAGTTGTTACCTAGAGCCATTGTTAGTTACAGAATTATCTCAGTCACGTCATGATCAGTAGTACTCTCAATCAGTTATAGGGATCAGGAGAACTCTGTAGACTCAGTATTAGTCTCGTCTAGTTCAATATTTAGTTTAGACCTCAGTAAACTTAGTCAGCTAACAGAATTCAGTAGTATTCCATCAGTCAATAGAACTTAGTAAAATCAGTAATAGTTTAGTCAAGCCTAGTATGAACTAGGAAATTAGTTCAATATTTATTCAGCTGGGAGTAGGATTCCGCACCGAGATAACCTAGGGATGGGGGCATTCCTACCAGCAGAAGGTTTGACCCTTAGTAGCAATCCATGTATTACAAAACTACATAGACAGCGTAGTTTGAGATATCTTCCTATCAGATTAGGGTTGATACATCTCACATAAGTTTTCCTGTTAGTGAGGGTTGGTGAAAGAGATTCCTATCAGAGAAGGTTAACTCTCAACTTATCTTTACTCATGGCATGATACTAACACCCTTCCAACTAGGGTTACAGGCTGGACCCTAATTTATTTAGAAAGAGGTATGTCGGTTAGATGATTACCTTTCACAGTTTCAGTTTCAGACTCCAGTTCTACAGATTCAGTACTATCTGACACAGTCAATCAATTTGGTATGGAACTCAGTATAGTTCCACAGAATCAAGATTATCAGATATAGTTATTCAGCTATCAGCTACACAGTATCAGTAAACTCAGATATTAGTAAATCAATAATTCAAAACTCAGTATCCAGTGTTATCATGATCTCAGTTATAGTATACGTATTTATGCATGTACTCTCATTCAGTTACATTTATGTCATTCTATTAGTACTATTCATGCATAAGAACCGATTCATTTCATCCTACCTCACTTAGCGTACCAGTATATTCAAAGTACTGATGCATACCTTTCTCTTGCACTATGATGTCTTATATCATAGGTTCAGATGCACGAGATCCCAAGCACCCTAAGCAGATCAGATATTCAGCAGTCAGAGCTAGTGGTGAGTCTTAATAGTTTGAGGACATGACTATTTTCTTCAGTATTTCAGTTTATCAGTATAGTTTTTAGTAGTTGGGGTTAGTTGAGGGCTTATCCCATCAACTCTATGATTCAATTAGTAGAGGCTTTTCAGACTAGAGTATTTTCAGACAGATGTTTTAGTTTTGGTATTGTTATACCATGTTCAATTTTATTTCATCATTGAACCTTATGGCAAGTTTTTGCCTAATTTCTGTATATTTGTAGTATTACAATTTAGTTATTACAGCAGGTACCATTCATGGGTTAGTTTGTGGTCCTTTAAGATTATGAGCACCGTGTAGCGTTCGTGGTATATACTCGTGGCATTATACATAAAGCCCAGTGTTTCTCTCTAGGGCGCTCCCATCCTATTTTTCTGTTAGAAAGATGGCTATCTCTGAATATGCATCGATTACCACTAGTTGAATAAAGTCACAATTAAGAACAAATATCCTCTTGTGAGGATTGATGACTTATATGACCAGCTTCAAGGTGCAAGTTATTTCTCTAAGATAGACCTCAGATTCAGCTATTATCATCTTAGTGTAAAGAAATGTGATATCCCAAAGACAGCTTTCAGAACCCATTATGGTCACTTTGAATTTTTAGTCATTTTCTGAGGGCTAACTTATACCCCAGCAGCCTTTATGGACTTGATGAACAAAGTGTTCAAGCAGTACTTGGACATGTTCATCATATTCTTCATTGATAACATCATTATCTAGTCTCATAGTGAGAATGACCATACAGACCATCACAAAATTGTGTTGCAAACTTTTAAAGTTAATCAGTTGTTCATAAAATTCAATAAGTATGAATTTTGGCTAAGGTCAATAGCTTGCCTTGGTCATATTATTTCTGGTGATAGAATTAGATTTTATCCTCAAAAGACCAAAGTACTAAGAAATTGGTCCAGACCCATCTCTCCATTAGACATCAGGAGTTTCTTAGATTTGGCTAGCTATTACCGATGATTTTTTGAAGGTTTCTCATATATTGCGTCCACCATGTCTAGATTTACTAAGAATAAAGTTAAGTTTTAGTTGTTAGATTCTTGTGAGAACAGTTTTTAGAAGTTGAAGACGCGACTAATTTTATCCCCATTGTTAACGCTACCAGATGGGTCCGATAGATTCATTATTTACTGTGATGCTTCTTGAGTTGTCCTGGGTTGTGTTTTGATGCAAAAGCGTTAGGTCATAGCCTATGCTTCTAGACAGCTTAAACCCCATAAAAAGAACTATCCTATCCATAATCTTGAGTTAGTTGTTGTTGTCCTTGCCTTGAAAATTTTGAGACATTATCTTTATATGGTGCAAGTTTATGTGTTCATGGATCACAGAATCTTGCAGTATGTATTTTCGTATAAAAATTTGAATCTTTGTTAGCGAAGGTGGTTGGAATTATTGAAAGATTATGATTTGAGTGTTTTGTATCATCCGGTCAAGTCCAATGTTGTGGCAAATACCTTTAGTAGACTGTCTATGGGTAGTGTTGCTCATGTGGAGAATAATAAGAAGGTATTAGTTTGGGAAGTTCACTGGTTGGCTTTATTAGGTGTTCGGTTAGTTGATTCAACTGAGGGTAGTGTTTGGGTTCAGAATCTTTGTTAGTTTTCGAGGTGAAAGAGAAGCAAGATAAGGACTCTAGTATGGTTAAGCTGAAGGAGTCAGTTAGAAACTATAAGGTAGATGTTTTCTCCCAAGGGGGCGACGGTCTGTTGCAATATCAGGGTAGGTTATGTGTGCCATGTATTAATTGGTTGAGGAAGTGCATTTTGGCATAAACGTATAGTGCTCGTTACTCTATTCACCCAGGAGACACTACGATGTACTCTGACTTATAGGAAGTCTATTAGTGGATTGGTATGAAGAAAGATATTGTAAAGTTTATGGATAAGTGTTCTAATTACCAGCAGGTTAAAGTAGAGCACCAAAGACTTGGTGGAACCTTTCAGGAGTTTACATTCCCACTTGGAAGTGGGAAGATGTGAACAAGGATTTCATGATGGGTTTGCCTCATTCGCGTCGTCAGCATGATTTAATTTGGGTAATTGTAGACAAAATGACAAAATCAGCCTATTTCTTGCCAGTTCATGCTTCCTACTCAGCCGAGGACTATGCTAAGCTCTATATTAGAGAGTTGGTCAGATTGCATGGAGTTTCTTTATCCATCATTTCAGATAGCGGTACTCAGTTCACCTCTCACTTTTGGAGATCCTTTCATAAGGGTCTTGGTACCCAAGTTTGTCTCATTTTATGTTTTCACCCATAGACCGATGGTCAGACAAAAATGACAATTCAGACATTAGAGGATATTTTGAGGGCATGTGTTGTTGACTTTAAAGGAAGTTGGGATAACCACTTGCCTTTTATCGAGTTTGCCTACAGTAACAGTTACCATTCCAGTATTCATATGGACCCATTTGAGGCTCTTTATACGAGGAGATGTAGATCACCTATTAGTTGGTTTAAAGTTGGTGAGGCAACTTTGATAGGACTAGATGTAATGTTAGAAGCTATAGGGAAATATCATCTAATTCGAGAGAGGTTGAAAATAGCCCCAAGTTGACAGAAGTCGTATGCAGATGTAAAGAGAAGAGATCTCAAGTTTGAGGTTGGTGACTTAGCTTATTTGAAGATTTCTCCCATAAAGGAGGTAAAGAGGTTTGGAAAAAAGGGGAAGCTCAGTCCTCGGTATGTTGACCCCTATAGGATCTTGAGTCGTGTTGGGAAGGTAGCATATGAGCTTGAGCTACCTGCAAAATTTTCATCCGTGCATCTAGTATTCCCTGTTTCCCTATTAAATAAATGTATTGGTGATTCAGCTTTTATAGTTCCCTTAGGGGATATGAAGTTTAAGGAAACCCTTTCTTATGATGAAATCCCTGTTGAGATCCTTGATCACCAGATTCGTCGACTAAGGAACAAATAAGTTTCCTTGGTCAAAGTCCTTTGGTATAATCAGTCCGTTGAGGGAGCCACTTGGGAAGCAGAAGAGATATGTGAAGCAAGTACCCTCATCTATTCTCTGCAAACTAAGACTTAGCTTAAGGTGACTGTTTCCCTCATATTATCTCTTTTCCATTCTTAGTTTCATCCTTATATATTCATTTTTTTGTCATAATCATGCATTCAAATTCGTTCAGCCACGTAAGTATCCTTTAAGTTATATGAGTTCAGTACATAACGGTAGTCCCTCAGTATTCTCAATTTAACCAGTCGCATTTGATGACGAATGTTCCCAAGAAGGAGATATTTTAAGACCCCGTAAGGTATTAGCTCAACTCAGCTTACTAGTGTATATTAAAGGGGTCCAAGACATACAAAATTTCACTAAGTGTTGGTACATAGTCATTTCGTAAGCCCCTAAACTTTGATTATTTTATTTTTGTCCTTACCAACATCAAAACATTAATTTTTAAGATGATTTACGATTGGGGCTGATGATAATACATCATGGGTGAATTTCAAAATTTTTTGGATGGTCTTAGAGGAGTGTTTGGATCACCAAAATAGTAGCAACCTGCGATATACCCACGGCGTACGCTCAATTTCACCAATTAGGGAGCCCATGATATATCCCACGGCACGACCTCCATCACGCGCCCCCTTATTTTCCAGCTTTTGTTTCCATGTATTTAAGGGAAATTGGGTCATTTTCTCTAACCCAAATCCATTCAAAACATGAAATTAAAGCCCCCAAAGAGAATTAGTTTCCCCATTATTCACTCATTCTCTCCAAGAAAACCCTAACCTCCCCTCATGAACACCAAGAATACCATTAAATTTTTTCCAAGATAAGCACGTATTTAAATTCCCTACTTCAAGAATTCCAAGAAAAATCTTTCAAGATCATCTCCAAAGGTTTCAAGTCAAACTTTCTACATCAAATTAAGTCTATTAAGGTATGTGGGGTTATGAACAAGGGTATCCTTTCACCCTTGTGCTCAAATTGCATGATTTTAAGATTTAATTCACTTTTTTCTAATTAGGGTTAATACCCAAGTATGTATATTCTTGAAGCATGTGATTTCATGAAATTTAAAGTTTTTAGTATCAAGCAGTGCTTATGTTTATGTTTTTACCTTACAAGGTTTATGTTATGGATGAGATGGCACTATCTTGAATTGTTATTGTTGAAGTATTTCAAGAATCATATTTAGCATAAAGTTTTGTTATGAACTGACATGAGTTTAAAGCATGGAATTTAAGTCCTAAATTTGAGTATTTAAATTTCTAGAAGATTGTGATTGTAAGCATTCTATGACAAGCTTATATTCAGATTTAAAGAAAGAATTGATTTTTGATCCTGAGCTAAGATATGAAATCAACAATTGTTATTTTGAACAAAGCTTACATTAAAGATAAGAATAAATAATTTTCATTATAAACTCTTATGCTAGTTTTAAGGTGGATTTCCTATAGTATGAGCACTTAGTAATAAAGGAGTAGTATTTAGCACCGAGCTGGGTATGCATCTAATGTCACATTCCCCAGAACTACAGGCTAACGTAGGTTAAGATTATTCCCAATATGGATGATTTTACAGATAGTGATCACTTTAGATTAGGTTCTATTCCGATGGAAAGGGTAGGATGACTTCCCCAACGTGAGATTTTCCCTATATGGGTAAGACGTTGGACTCTATGGTAGCTCGCATGGTTTATGTCAGTTAGAAGAACGTCCCTAAGACAGAATAAAAGAAAAGATTTTAGAACTAAGTGTTGTGGCTCAAAAAGTTAATCATTATGTTTTACTACTTATGTTTATGATTTTACATCTTTGTTTTCACTTATGGATTCACCCCCACATGCTCAGTACATTCCAAAAGTACTGATCCACATATATGTCTATGTGCTATACTGTCTCATAATATAGGTTCTGATGCTCAGTTCTAATAGTGTGATTGACCGCGAGCATCTCCGCCTGCATCCTAACGCTGATGAGTCCTTATAGTTCGAGGACCCATTTATCAAACTTTGCTATTTCTATAGTATTTAGTCACTCAATTTTTTGTTTGGTTTGAGTCAGTTGGGGCCTATATCAGTGGATCTCTAGTTAGAAGTAGCGGCCTGCCGATTGGTTTTTTGTTTTTATATTTAAAGTGTTGGATTCTGCAAGTTAATATTTTTAGTTAAGACACTTATGAAGTTATTTAAAAATTATGCATGTTGAGTTTACTCTCAATTATGAGTTTTAAAGTTGTTAGAAGGCTTAATGAATTAGGTTGGGTCTACTTGTAGTCTTGAGCACTGTGTGATGTCCAAGGTATATTTCTGAGGCGTTACAATAACATAATAGATATAAATTTAGTATTGCATTCCCAAATATTATAGTTTTTATGCATTCATGCTCAGTTATCTCATGTGTTTCAGTTAGTCCTTATCTCATATGTACAGTACCCCACAGTTTCAACCCAGTTATTCAGACTAAGTATAATTTAGTATTACATGATTGGTATTTAGTCATCAGCTATCTAATGTTTGGATACCAGTAGTCCGTATTCATATATCAGCTACTCTGTATAAAGGCACTAGTTATCCCTTTTCTTTGATTTCTATCATTCCGTCACTCGAGCATCAGTTATTCAATTAATCAGGCCAGTTCAGTACATGTATGTTTGGCTTTGTATGTTTATGTATTCATGTTTTACTGTATTCCAACCTCAGTTCTACTTATTCTACAAAAGTAAAGACTTTAAGAAACTAAGTGTAGTGATTCAGCAGCTTATCAGATTATGGTTGTTTATCATGCTTTAAGATACTTCAGCTTTCAGTTTATTTCAGTCTCTTGGTGAGTCAACTTGAACTTAGCAGTTTATTTCAGTCTCTTGGTTAGTCTACTTATAAGATTATGGTTGTTTCTCATGCTTTAAGATCACGTATGAAGTTAGTTTTACTTATTGCATTCACCCCCACTTACTCAGTACTTTCCAGAAGTACTGATCCACATATACATTTGTGTGGCTACATTGTTTCATAAAGTGGGTACCAGTTGTATCCCACATATCATGATCAGATAGTCATAGCTTCTATCCAGCAGGTGATGAGTTCTCCTATTTCGGGGACTCCAGTCAGATGTTGTTCATGTACTTTATTTTTATTATTCATATGTATTGATTAGTGTTAGTCAGAGGAAAGTCCCATCTATCTATAGTCAGTATAGTAGAGGCTTCATAGATATTCAGTCAGAGTCATGATATTGTAAATCAAGTTTTCTTTAGATTTATCATGTTTTAAACTCATTCAGTATAACATTCAATCAGATTTTCTCATGATTATATTCCCACTCAGCACATTATCTTTTGTTATATACATATTAAATAAGTTGCTAAATAGTATGCCAGTTCATGGGTTAGCTTGGCATCACTTGTGGTTCCAAGCGTCGTGTTGCGACTAGGGGTAGTCTCGAGTCGTGACAGTACTAGCATATTAAAGTTGGTGATTAAAATTTTTTGTTTAATTTCTAATAATGTCCAATAAATCTAAAAAGTTTATCAAAAATAAAATTGTATCAATATATACATATATGTATAGTCGTGTTTCACTACTCGAATTCTTAAAAAGCAATAAAACATATCACACACCCCATGATGGGTAAGCAAATACATGCCATACATCATAATAGTAGGAATGAATAAGTAAAATGAATATTTTAAGAGAAATAAAATTCAAAAAGTATGTCTTTTATTGAAAATCAAAGAAACAAACTTTGAATTGTCACAAAGTGAAGTATGAACACCAAAGACCACACATACACCCCCAAAAGGAAATTTATCAAGAGTAGTATCAGTGCGCCACACAGATTTGTGGGAAACATCGACCAACTAAGATTTGTTCATGAAACACCATATATAGTCAAAGAAATAAACAAAAAATATTACATAACAAATTTACATCATGAACATTTCATCGCCTATACTATGATTTCTCAATAATCTGAACATTCTCTTAACTTTCTTATTTCATTTAGACCCTAATATTATTTCTGTCATTGTTACAGTTACAATCAAGTCTAATAATTACTATAAGCATGGTGGGTCCCCATAACTACATCCCCATAAGCCCTATAAATCATAAACAAGAAAGGAATAATCCAACCGAACAGCCACAACCCTGGTGGATACAAATAAGGAAGAGACATCGATAATAATAAATTTAAATTATTCTCAAATGTGATAACATACTTGGAATACCATCCAAACCATAAATGCGAGACTTCAACCAAAACTGTAGATCAGTACCTCCATAAAAAAGGTCACATATAGGGGACAAATTCCAAACTTGAACCGAAACTACAACGTAAGTTTAAAGTAACAATAATTCGAGATAATAGCCTCCTAAGTATAAAGGGATTAATTCAGTTATCTAACTTAAATAAAAGAAGGTCGATGGGGTCTGCTACTAATCTCGAGAAAACCATACTAATGCAAGCTCCTAAACCAAACTAGACTAAGGCCTTAAAATTTTGTTTCGAGGTTTTTAATAGGTCAAAACTAGTACTGGGGTGCCAATCTAACCCAATAGGAGGGAAGATGGGTAGAAATCTACCCAAAAGCTCATTAATCGGCTACATAAACTAATAATTGCTAAAATTATCAACCAACTTTTAAATACCCACCCAAATCTATCATAATACAAGGTCGCATTTCCTAGGCGACACTAAAGTAACTAGGGCAACATCGCCTAGGCAGCAACGTCGTCGCATAGGCGATAGACTTTCTAAGGCAACCACTAGGCAACCCAAGGCATACTAAGGCGACATTTCCTAGGCGTCCAGGGCATCACAAAGTTGATGGAACCATCAAACTTAACTATTCATCAAGTTTCTGATAGTCCACTCGGGATTCAATCAGAACCCTGAGAATGCAAATAAACTATGGTACCCTACAAAATTCCACATTCTAGACTCAACGATGCATCGAAATTTTAATTTAAGTCATTTCGATCTAAATTGTGCATCACACCTAAAGGATCGTTTAAACAAAAATTCACCCAAAAGCTCAAAATGAGTTCGAAAACCTCGGGACTATAAGCGAGGTCACCCTAGCCTAAAACAAATATTAGAGAGCTAATGAAGCTGTCAAAGTTGGCTTCCGAGGCCTTTTTTCATGTTAGTCCTGACACCTTATCTTAGCAGCAAAATCTCAAAAATATAAAACAAGCTCTAAAGATATAACGAGCTGCCCGGTGACTGAATTATCAGTTCCACCAAGCAATAAATCATTTGGGGAAGCGATGGAAAATCTCTAAACATTGAGAAAGCACAAAAGCGCAGGTAATGTCCTGGTGGATCATTTTACATAATATATTTAAAAATAAATAAGAATAACATGCAGCTTAAAGGTTTAGATACTATTAATATTTCATCAACTGGTTTACTTGTAGAGTGCGGAGCATATTCTAGTGGCTTCAAATACGCCTCATATTTAGCCGGTTATCATTCTAACTCAAGGGTGAGCTACATCTTCCAGGAAGCCATGAATCAACCCACTCATAGCTCTTGTCCAAATGTTACGAACATACATCTCTTTACTCTAATGGTTTTTTGGGTTTTTCCCCTAGTTTGGCATTGTTAGATGTTTTGTTGTTATGAATTTCAGTTCTTGGGGGTATTTTAGACATTTGATATTTTCTGCACTTGTTATTTATTAGGACATTTAGAGATATTTGGTTGATTAATAAAGTTGGTATTGCATCCTTAAAAGTTGTTAAGTATTGATATTGGGTAATTGAGGAAATTTGGTTCTCCATGCAAAGGAATAATATGGGATCCCCTCGCGATGGGTTTTGGGTTATGACAAATTGAGGCCGGGCTTGAACTACCACACCTTCTTGAGACTATGTTTTTTGATATACCTTGCTCGCATATAGAAACATATGTAATTACCTTCACGTTACTTGTAGTCCCCATCAAATAGTATATCCAAAGACCATGACAATAGTATATACCATGAGAATCTTCAAACTGACACTTACCATAAATTATCTTACTAGAAACTGCATAGACAGGTAAGAAGGGATTATGTATGCGCCATAATTAATTATCTCTTATAATACCGGTGAACCTGACATTATTTTAATGACAATTATGAATTAAATATTTATATTAGTGTATAGGGGTAATTCATTTTACTCGTTTAGTTGAAAAATAATTTTAAGGGAACAAATACTAGAAAAGACTTATTTATCCATTATCAATTTCATAGTAATTTTGATAAGGTTTTCAAAAATGCTAATAAAGAGAGTTATCCTCTATATTTGAATTAATAAATGACTTGATTTTGAGTAAATCTTTTTATGTCTTAATGTATAGTGCTTAAACGGTTTTATTTCATTGTTGTTTTTATTAAAAAATGTGCAATCTTACTCACAAAGAATAAGAATCAGAAAAACATCTAAATTTTCATAGATCGGATGAAAACTTCCATAAAACAAAGTCTCACCCCTGGGATGATAATTTTTATATTAATAATAAAGATTGAATGATCTCGAAAGGGCAGCGTTAGCTATAGAACAATAGGAGTTTATCAATTGAGGTACAAAGACGAGTCCTATTTTTTTCTTAAACTCAAAAATGTTATCACTTGTCTATTGAAATATTTGCAGAGTACTAAAACTTTTTTTTAATTTCGACTCATAACATCATAAAAGAAATAGTAGTGCTAATAGTATTAGTTTCTAAAAATTCAATAATGATGTTGTAATCGTCATTGTTTGAGAAACTCTTCCGTGATATCGAGGTAGGGTTTCAACAAGTCATGCTTCCATTTATCATCAATGCCTTCTTTTTCATGTCCCTTGAAAACATTGGTGGCATCAATATGATTCAATAACCACATTTTCTCGTCCATGAATAGTCAAATTTTCTCAAGTTGGCATCGAACTAAGCTGCAAGCATTAACTTTACTTTCTTCAACCGCGGATTCAAGAAGCATCTTCTTTGTTGATTCTTCACATGTGTCAAACTTATTTTCTTTTCTAAAGTATTTTTCCATCTCAAAGACACCAATGGATCGTCGTATTCCTTTATTGTAATCTGCTTGAGGAGAAAATATTCTCCGCACCTCATCCACTACCCTTGCATGCGGCTTAAATATTAAAGAACCATTTGAGTTATTTGAAGTCCATTTGAGCTATTTGAACAGAACTTTAATTTTTAAGAGATAGACTTAAAAGATATTGTATAAAATATTTTAAAATATTACATAATTATTTTCAAACATCAAGTTTTAGT